>NC_135874.1:28033447-28035947 GCF_031162955.1 Sander vitreus | reverse complement strand
TATTGAGCTAATTGCTTTTGATTTCAGTTTGCATCGCCAGCTGTAAGTCATGACTGGTTTTCAAGACAGCGGCCGCATGTAAACATGAACGTGAGTGTCTTTATAATCTATCTTTTCAATAAACTGTCTGTACACAACATTCTCAATGCTTTGGTTAACATGTAGGGACCCTCATTATGCTACCATTGAAGTGTGGTGATACTAGCGTTGTAAGCTAATCAGCGGTCCATGCTAGCTTGTTTCAAGCTCCAAACACATTAGATTACCATGAAAACATGTCCCAGAGAACGATCGAGTGGGTACCCATCTTTTATTAACCCCTAGGTTTGTTTTGCGCCAGAATTGTCCTTTAAGTGAGATCGCTGCAGTCAGCAGGGGCAATACAAGCTACAATGTAAGTTAATAGGGCAATTGTCCTTGACTCTACCTTAAATGGGTCACCAGTTATGACATACACTGTTGCAATACTTCACTATTCACCGCAAGGCAGGGCCCCAAAAGTATCCTGCTTAGGGCGCCAAGATGTCCAGAGCCGGCCCTGAACACACCCCTGTACAAAAATCCTCTTCTAAACACGCTATGTTGCATAAGATTATGGTATGAACGGTGTCTAAAGTTACACTAAAGTCATGTCTAACCTTTCATACTGTAATTATTATGCTGTATCTGAAGCCTGATTGGTTAGAAGATAGGTGCAGTTCCTTATAAACCAAAGATTCCAGTAAACACGGCAGACGGCAGGACAAAGAGCTGAAGTATTACATTACTCTGTGTTTAAGTTAAGGGTGTGTTGTTGAACTGAAAGGTGATGAGTGATTTCCTCTTCAGAAACTCAAACCAAAACAAGATACTTCACACCTGGAGCAAACAAACAGGTGGCTATGTCTGTGTGTTTGGTGACGTTTGTGACTTCTATAAATAAAGAAGCCAGACTGCATCTGTTAGTTTATGTGTGTTTCTTTGACACTATTCATCCTGCGCTCAATCCCTCTCACTGTTGCTCTCCTCATCTTCAGATGGTGAAAACATAATGGAAACACGAGAGAATATTGGACCAAACCATGACTAAAATACCAGACAACACTAGACCAAACCAGGGCTAAAATACCAGAGAACATTGGACCAAACCATGACTAAAATACCAGACAACACTAGACCAAACCATGACTAAAATACCAGAGAACATTGGACCAAACCAGGGCTAAAATACCAGACAACACTGGACCAAACCAGGGCTAAAATACCAGACAACACTGGACCAAACCAGGGCTAAAATACCAGAGAACATTGGACCAAACCAGGGCTAAAATACCAGAGAACATTGGACCAAACCAGGGCTAAAATACCACAGAACATTGGCCCAAACCAGGGCTAAAATACCAGAGAACATTGGACCAAACCAGGGGTAAAATACCAGAGAATATTGGACAAAACCAGGACTAAAATACCAGAGAACATTGGGCTAAACCAGGGCTGAAATACTAGAGAATATTGGACCAAACCAGGGCTAAAATACCAGAGAACATTGGACCAAACCAGGGGTAAAATACCAGACAACATTGGACCAAACCATGGCTAAAATACCACAGAACATTGGCCCAAACCAGGGCTAAAATACCAGAGAACATTCGACCAAACCAGGGGTAAAATACCAGAGAATATTGGGCTAAACCAGGGCTGAAATACTAGAGAATATTGGACTAAACCAGCGCTAAAAGACCAGAGAATATTGGACTAAACCAGCGCTAAAAGACCAGAGAATATTGGACCAAACCAGGGCTAAAATACCAGAGATCATTGGACCAAACCAGGGCTAAAATACCAGAGATCATTGGACCAAACCAGGGCTGAAATAGTAGAGAATTCTGGCCCAAACCAGGGCTAAAATACCAGAGAACATTGGACCAAACCAGGGCTAAAATACCAGAGAATATTGGACCAAACTAGGGCTAAAATACCAGAAAACATTGGAACAGACAAGGGCTAAAATACCAGAGAATATTGGACAAAACTAGGGCTAAAATACCAGAGAACATTAGACTAAACCAGGGCTGAAATACTAGAGAATTCTGGCCCAGACCAGGGCTAAAATACCAGAGAATATTGGACTAAACCAGGGCTAAAATACCAGAGAACATTAGACTAAACCAGGGCTAAAATACCAGAGAACATTAGACTAAACCAGGGCTGAAATACTAGAGAATTCTGGCCCAGACCAGGGCTAAAATACCAGAGAATATTGGACTAAACCAGGGCTAACATACCAGAAAATATTGGCCCTTACCAGGGCTAAAATACCAGAGAACATTGGACCAAACCAGGGCTAAAATACCAGAGAATATTGGGCTAAACCAGGACTAAAATACCAGAGAATATTGGAACAAATTGGGGCTAAAATATTAGAGATTGGACCAAACCAGAGACTGACATTGAGTAATTTTTCAGCTGACAGCATTTTTAATATTAAAGATATTTGACTTTCTCAAGTATTGAACCTACA
>NC_135874.1:28023447-28028447 GCF_031162955.1 Sander vitreus | reverse complement strand
GTTGGGGCAGCATATCAAAGAAGGACACCTCCAGACTGGATAAACTGATCAGGCGGGCCGGCTCTGTGGTCGGCATGAAGCTGGACTCACTGGTGACAGTGGCAGAGAGGAGGACACTGGACAAACTGCTGGACATTACTAACAATGCCAGCCACCCCATGCACACCGTCATCAGCAACCAGAGGAGCATGTTCAGTGGAAGGCTGCTCCTTCCCAAGTGTAGGACCAAAAGACTCAAGAACTCCTTTGTCCCTCATGCCATCATACTCTACAACTCCTCACTCGGGGGGAGGAGGAAATAGGGTAGAGGACAGAACAGAACAGGAAGGAAGGGAAGGAGTGGTAGCCACTCACTCCTTCACTGTGCAATACATTAATAATCTACTCACATACATACCTGGACTCTCTAACTGCTCTTAACTGCTAATTTATGCTAAATGTCTTTATTAACTGTATAATAACACAATACCATACATAGTCCTATATATCTATATATTTATCTTTATTTATCTGTAGTTTATTGTTGTTTACTGTTTGTTTACTTTTTTGTAAAAAATATTTTGATAAAAGTTTATTGTCATTGTTACTCTTATACTGTATTTTTTATTTTTTTTATTTTTTTATACCTCTTTATTTAAAGAGTGTTTTGTAAGCTGCTAAAATCTGCTGCTGGAGATCTAATTTACTTATGGAGTCATCCCAAAAGGATCAATAAAGAGAAGTCTAAGTCTAAAACGAAAACAAGATGACAGTTAGAGAAAAATAATCACCAGATACATTTCAAAAAACTTTATGGTAGTTAAGCGACTTTTGAGAGCTTTCATGTACAAAAATATATATATAATACCACTATGAAAAGCCCCAAAATCACCATCACCAAACCCACCAGACTCCATGTAAATAATCACTACTTTTATCATCGTAAAACACACTTCATTCAAAGTGGACAGAAACTAAATAAAACTACCAAAGCCGTCTTGGTTCATCTTTCCACTGTTCCAACAATCACCACTCTGGTTTGGTTGAAATAAACCCTTAATTCACCCATTTACATGTGGAGATATGCTGGCTCTATACACGCTAAAAAATCCTGATTATTTACATGGAGTCTGGTGGAGATATGCTGGCTCTATACACGCTAAAAGTCCTGATTATTTACATGGAGTCTGGTGGAAATATGCTGGCTCTATACACGCTAAAAATCCTGATTATTTACATGGAGTCTGGTGGAGATATGCTGGCTCTATACACGCTAAAAGTCCTGATTATTTACATGGAGTCTGGTGGAAATATGCTGGCTCTATACACCCTAAAAGTAGTGATTATTTACATGGAGTCTGGTGGAGTTCGGTGATGGTGATTTCAGGGCTGTTTCATGTTAAACTAAAAGGATCTTACTCTTTAACTAAAAGGTCTATCTCTGTAGGGATCCTTTCTATGATTTTATCAGACACTTAGGCCTCCTCCACACTGGCTGCGTGGCGTGTCCGTTTTATTTCGGCTCCCATGGTAACAGGTTAGAGCTTGCACACTGCCTGCGTGACACGCACATCTCAAAACACGTGCATGCTAGAAATAGGACCAACGCCTATTTTTTCACGCGACATGCAAGCATGTTGGAAGCGTTTCCAGGCAAAATAGAATACGAAAAGATGTTTATATGTTGTTTTGACACGAATACATTTAATAAATGACATGTTGATGTTTGGAAGTCTCGAGGTTTTGACATAAAAGTTGATAAAACAATAACATGCACTTTATTATCTCAGGAAAGGAAAATGAAATATGAATATATATATATATATATATATGTATCATATATCATATAGAAATATGTGCAAACAAATGTACAAACACAAAAATATTGACAAAATAAAGTAGAAGAACACGTTATTATTTCATTGTTTCAATGGGAAACATACATGTGTACAGATGAGGCTAGCAGCAGCAGCACCAAGTCAGACACATTTCTGGTGTGCAAAGACAGAAAACGCCATGCAGCCGCCACGCCACGCTCACGCCACGCTCATGCCACGCTCACGCCATGCAGACAGTGTGCAGGAGGCCTTCAAATAATAATCTGAGTCTGTCAGCGGCAAAAACTGAACTTTTAGTGGACACTAACTTACGCTGAACATCTGTCCTGTGGGGTTACATTGCGGCTTGGTTCACAGCTGCTAGTTACAGCGTTCTCGCTCAATACTGGACCCATTTCAAAGATTGTTGTTCACATCGGTCACTTAGACACCAACGCATGGGGAAATAAGAGTCCAGGTTGAAAAAAAAAACCCTCCCCCAAATGACCCTTTAAACAAAGCACATAACTCTTAAAATGTGCTGTTCTGGAGTCAAAGTGTGAATTAAATTCTTCACATAACTTCAGAAGAAAATGTCCGAGTGGGCGTTTGGTCTGATAGCTTCACCCGCTCGGGGACATTTTGACCTTTCAGCTCATCATTCATCAGCTCAACGTTTGGGACAACCTGCACACCGTTCACTCAGTAAATGTGATGTCAAACTGCGATAAAAAAAGAAAAGAAAGCAGGAGCTTTCTACCCTCTTCCACCCTCCACCCCCGCCATAATAAAACACATCCTTTTGTTTCCCAAGCTTAGCTCTTAGAGATGCAGCCAAACAGAGGAAGCAGCGACACAAATTGTTTGCGTGGCGGCTCCCATCAAGGCCAAATAGCAGCGCCTATCATCATCACCATCACCACCATCATCATCATCATCATCATCATGCTGCTATCACGATCACGATCGCTCGGCTCTGCCTACTTAGGATGCACTTCTGGGGTTTGGATGTGTCTCTGTCTGGCACCCATTTCCCCTCCCGTGCGAAGGCATTGACACCTGCGAAGATTGAACATCCCGTCACACAGAAAGTGCCTTTTGTCAGACTAAATATGTTTCGCTATTTGCTGCTGCCATTAGAGGGAGAGAGAGAGAGACAGAGAGAGAGAGAGACAGAGAGAGAGAGAGAGAGAGAGAGAGAGAGAGAGAGAGAGAGAGATATATCTTTTAATACCATTGTTATGCTCAGAGTATTCATATCCCTCTCTCTTTTTGTCGGTCTGTCGGCTGGAGATGGAGCGAGGGTTTTGCCGGCAGAGGTGATGGCGCATTAGTGGCATTTTCGATGCGTCCGGGATGACAGTATATATTAACGGCGGGCGGGCAGGCAGGGCGGGCGGGGCGGGGGGGGGGGGGGGGGGGTTTCTCCTGTGTGCCTTTTGTCAAAAAGCTGTCAGTCTATCAGATCGCTGAAGTTATGCCGGCTGTTAACTGGGTTTGCTGAAAATGGTTTAGAGTATTAGGACAATAGCAACAGGACTGTGGAGGGGGGGGGGGCTGTCAGGGTGACTTAAGTGGGTATTTTTTTGGAGGATATATGAATATATATGTGTGTGTGTGTGTGTGTGTCTGTGTGAGTGTGTGTGTGTGTGTGTGTGTGTGTGTGTGTGTGTGTGTGTGTGTGTGTGTGTGTGTGTGTGTGTGTTTGCCTGTGTGTTTGCCTGTGTGTGTGTGTGTGTGCCTGTGTGTGTGTGTGTGTGTGTGTGTGTGTGTGTGTGTGTGTGTGTGTGTGTGTGTGTGTGTGTGTGTGTGTGTACAGTGACAGACAAGAGCAGTCTGCTCTGCAGTGGAAGTCGTGATTCTTTGTTGAGCTAAAAGGTCTGAAATCAGAATCAGAAGAAGCGATACTTTGTTCTTTTCACTCTGATGGTTTGATGCTTTTTACTTACTTACTGTACGCATAGGTGTAATTTAAAGGGGGGGACGGGGGGGTTACAGCCCCCCCAATAATCAAAACTGGCCAGGGCAACACACATCAAAAACCCATTATTATTTCCTTTCCATAAATAAAGACATTTGTACCATGAGTAGATGCAGAAAAGGCACACAACGCAAATATTTTAAATGTGGAGATCTCAATTAGCCTGGTCCTACGAGACTCTGGTACACTAACCTGGTCCTACGAGACTCTGGTACACTAGCCTGGTCCTACGAGACTCTGGTACACTAGCCTGGTCCTACGAGACTCTGGTACACTAACCTGGTCCTACCAGACTCTGGTACACTAGCCTGGTCCTACCAGACTCTGATACATTAGCCTGGTCCTACCAGACTCTGGTCCATTAGCCTGGTCCTACCAAACTCTGGAACACTAGCCTGGTCCTACGAGACTCTGGTACATTAGCCTGGTCCTACCAGACTCTGGTCCATTAGCCTGGTCCTACGAGACTCTGGAACACTAGCCTGGTCCTACGAGACTCTGGTACACTAACCTGGTCCTACCAGACTCTGGTACACTAGCCTGGTCCTACGAGACTCTGATACATTAGCCTGGTCCTACGAGACTCTGGTACACTAGCCTGGTCCTACCAGACTCTGGTACACTAGCCTGGTCCTACCAGACTCTGGTCACATTAGCCTGGTCCTACCAGACTCTGGTACACTAGCCTGGTCCTACGAGACTCTGGTACACTAGCCTGGTCCTACGAGACTCTGATACATTAGCCTGGTCCTACCAGACTCTGGTCCATTAGCCTGGTCCTACCAGACTCTGGTCCATTAGCCTGGTCCTACGAGACTCTGGTCCATTAGCCTGGTCCTACGAGACTCTGGTCCATTAGCCTGGTCCTACGAGACTCTGATACATTAGCCTGGTCCTACCAGACTCTGGTCACACTAGCCTGGTCCTACCAGACTCTGGTACACTAGCCTGGTCCTACCAGACTCTGGTCCATTAGCCTGGTCCTACCAGACTCTGGTACACTAGCCTGGTCCTACCAGACTCTGGTACACTAGCCTGGTCCTACCAGACTCTGGTACATTAGCCTAGTCGTATAGTGTTAACTAGCTAGCGGTGGGCTAACGTTAGCTGCTGTCGAGTATAGTGTTAACTAGCTAGCGGTGGGCTAACGTTAGCTGCTGTCGAGTATAGTGTTAACTAGCTAGCGGTAGGCTAACGTTAGCTGCTGTCGAGTATAGTGTTAA
>NC_135874.1:28013447-28015947 GCF_031162955.1 Sander vitreus | reverse complement strand
CGCCCCTCGCTCCCTACTCGCCCCGACTCTGCACCGCCTCGTCTCTCACCCGCCTCGACTCTCACTCGCCTCGACTCTCGCCACTCGACTCGCCTCGACTCTGCCTCGACTCGCCTCGACTCGCCTCGACTCCCACTCGCCTCGCCTCTACTCGCCTCGACTCTACTCGCCTCGTCTCTACCCGCCTCGTCTCATAACGACCAAGTTGTTATGATAATACTTGCAAGAAGAGTCACTTTTACAACACTCACAGCATCAGCACAGGAAGTGACTGTCTATAGCCTTCAACAACAGCTATTTCGATGAGTAAAATGGAGTCAAAATAACAAGAAGTCGATGTCGTCTTTGCATGCTCTGCCCTCAGTACCATTTTGTGCTTTTTCACAAGATCAGACAATCGCTCCCATGTTATCTCGCGAGAGTGCAACACGTATTTCGGCTTCTAACTATGCAAACAGTTTAATATTAACAGAACAGTGGAACGTAATCATCCTTTTTCCAACAAGATGTAAGGACCTGAGAGGTAGTTTACTTTACCAATGAAGATAAGCTTTGGCCTCAGTTTATTTTCTGCGAGCACTTCTCGTGAGTTTGACGTGTTTTAACTCTTAATAAAGTGAGAACTTGGTGTAACTTATGGCGTTTTTCCATTATGTGGTACTTGCTCGACTCTACTCACCTCGACTCTACCGCCTGCGTCCCCTGACTCGCCTCGCCTCACTCGCCCGCGCTCTCGCCCTCGACTCTACTGCGCCTCGACTCCCACCCGCCTCGTCCCTACCGCCCTCGACTCCCACTCGCCTCGTCTCCACCGCCCCGACTCTCACTCGCCTCGTCTCCCACCCGCCTCGTCCCTACTCGCCCCCGACTCCACTCCGCCTCAACGCTGCTCGCCGACTCCCACTGCCTCTCACCGCCTCGACTCTACTGCCTCTACTCGCCTCGCCTCGACTCTCACTCGCTCTCTACTCGCCTCACCTCTACCGCCTCTACTCGCCCTCGCTCTCTACTCGCCTCGTCTCTACCCGCCCCTCGTCCCTACTCGCTCGACTCTACTCGCCTCGACTCCCCACCGCCTCGACTCCACTCGCCTCAACGCCACTCGCCTCGACTCCCTACTCGGCTCCCCTACCGCCCTGCACCGACTCTAGTCGTCCCTACTCGCCCTCGACTCTACTGCCCGCCCTCGACTGCTGCACTCGACTCGACTCGCCCCACCCTCCCGACTCTACCGCCTCGATCTCTACTCGCCTCGACTCTCACTCGCCCCGATCTCTACCGCCCCCGACTCTACTCGCCCCGTCTCGCCGCCCCATCGCTCTCACCTCGCCTCGACTCACCGCCTCGACTCCCTACCCGCCTCGTCCCTCATCGCCTCGACTCCCACTCGCCTCGACTCTACTCGCCTCAACGCCACTCGCTCGACTCTCACTGCCCTCTACTCGCTCGCCTCGACTCTGAGTCGTCCCCACCGCTCGACTCTACTCGCCTCGCCTCTACCGCCTCGTCTCTACTCGCCTCGACTCCCACTCGCCCTCTACTCGCCTCGACTCGACTCGCCTCGACTCACTCGCCCCACTCGCCTCGACTCTATCGCCTCACTCGCCCCTCGACTCGACTCGCCTCACCGACTCGCCTCTCACTGCTCGATCCGACTCCCGCCCCTGCTCGCCTCAACGCCACTCGCCTCGCTCCCTGCTCGCCTCGACGCTGCTACTTGCCTCGACTCATCTCGACTCGACTCGCCTCACTGTGCGTCCGTTTTCCATTGCAGATTTTAGTACCGCCTCAGCGTGGCTGGTCGTCATAGCGGCGCCGCAGTAAACTGCCGTGACCTAACGCGACACACACACACACACACACACACACAGAACGTGGAAGGTGTGTTGTTGTTGTTGTTGCCAGAAGACACGTTTAGTTTCTAATGAAGCTGGAGGCAGCAAAAATAAACACAGCTGGCTAAACTATTTAAAACTGGCGGGTTTGTTCAGGACGCCCCCGTATGTCGCTTTCACGTCACCTTTTGGTATCGCCTCAGCTCGCTGGGAACCTCGACTGAGGTGGTACTAAATAAAGTACCTGTTAGCAGCTACCAGGGACTTTTTTTCGTAATGGAAAACCAAACCAAAAAAGGCGAGTAGAGTCGAGGCGAGTCGAGCAGGTACCACGTGTTGGAAAAGCGCCGTTACTCTGTACTGAAAGTCTCCAACCAGACCGTAAGTTTAGAGCAAATGAAATCAGGAAGTTCAGGAAATCAGGAGAAAGAATCAGGAAATTGCAGGAACTTGCAAAAACATCGTGGCTTCATCGCGGGGTTTGCAGCTTTTTGATGACGTTCACGTCGCGTAATTACATCACTTCATAACGTTCCCATGGCAGCAGGGGAAGACGGCTGCTCTTGTGTGAAGTAAACGCAACATTTTTCATCTTTCTGATAAGATATTTGGGACTTTTTTGCAACGAAAATGCGGGGATTATGAAATCATGCAAGCTCCGCATA
>NC_135874.1:27995947-28005947 GCF_031162955.1 Sander vitreus | reverse complement strand
GGAGGCCGTTCCTCCCAATCACGCCTCTCCATGTGTCTCCATCATTACCCACGTGCGAGTTGAAGTCCCCCAGCAGAACTATGGAGTCCCCGACTGGAGCCCCATGCAGGACTCCACTCAAGGTCTCCAAGAAGGCCGAATACTCTGAACTCTTGTTTGGTGCATATGCACAAACAACAGTCAGAGTTTTCCCCCACAACCCGCAGGCGTAGGGAGGCGACCCTCTCGTCCCACCGGGTTAAACTCCAACGTAGCGGCGCTCAGCCGAGGGGCTTGTGAGTATCCCCACACCCGCCCGGCGCCTCACACCCTGGGCAACTCCGGAGAAGAAAAGAGTCCAACCCTATCCAGGAGTATGGTTCCAGAACCAAGACTGTGCGTAGAGGTAAGCCCCACCAGATCTAACCGGTAGCGCTCCACCTCCTGCACAAGTTCCAGCTCCTTCCCCCACAGAGGTGACATTCCACGTCCCCAGAGCCAGCCTCTGCTGCCCGGGTCTGGTCCGTCGAGGCCCCTGACCTTCACTGCCACCCATGTGGCAGCGCACCCGACCCCAGCGGTTCCTCCCACAGGTGGTGGGCCCATGGGATGGAGAGATGTCCGCCACGTAGCTTTTTCGGGCTGTGCCCGGCCGGGCTCCGTGGCAAACCCCGGCCACCAGACGCTCGCTGGCGAGCCCTCCATCTGGGCCTGGCTCCAGACAGGGGGCCCCGGGCTTCCTCCGGGCAGGGTCACTTCATCCCTTCCTCGATGTTTCATAGGATTTTTGAACCATTCTTTGTCTGGCCCCTCACCTGAGACCACTTTGCCTTGGGAGACCCTACCAGGAGCACAAAGCTCCAGACAACACAGCCCTCAGGTTCATAGGGACACACAAACCTCTCCACCACGATAAGGTGATGGTATATGTATATATATATATATATATATATATATATATATATGTATATTAACACAATTAATATGACCGTTATCTACCGGACCAAATAGCAACGTGGATTTCGGTGCCTTATTTAGGTGCCACTTAAACTGCCTGCGCTTCTCTCTGATGCTCCGAAAACAGACGTTAGAGGGAACTGAAACATCGTGGCACGGGACGCTAGTCAACACTACACTTAGCAGCAGGTAACGTTAGCCTACCGTTAGCTAGTCAACACTACACTCAGCAGCAGGTAACGTTAGCCTACCGTTAGCTAGTCAACACTACACTTAGCAGCAGGTAACGTTAGCCTACCGTTAGCTAGTCAACACTACACTTAGCAGCAGGTAACGTTAGCCTACCGTTAGCTAGTCAACACTACACTGACCAGCAGGTAACGTTAGCCTACCGTTAGCTAGTCAACACTACACTGAGCAGCAGGTAACGTTAGCCTACCGTTAGCCTACCATTAGCTAGCAGCTGGAGGAAACACGGTTAAAATGCTGACAGCTAAACGGTGTAAAAGTGTGACTGTATTTCACTGGAGAGGACTGTAACACCAGACTGTAGCTGCCGCTGTCTGAAAAACACAGACTCAGCCTCGCCTCGCCAGCAGAGATGTCAGGTGGGAGAGATGAGGAAGACTGTAGAGATTTCAGGTGGGAGAGATGAGGAAGACTGTAGTGATGTCAGGTGGGAGAGATGAGGAAGACTGTAGAGACGTCAGGTGGGAGAGATGAGGAAGACTGTAGAGATGTCAGGTGGGAGAGATGAGGAAGACTGTAGAGATGTCAGGTGGGAGAGATGAGGAAGACTGTAGAGATGTCAGGTGGGAGAGATGAGGAAGACTATAGAGATGTCAGGTGGGAGAGATGAGGAAGACTGTAGTGATGTCAGGTGGGAGAGATGAGGAAGACTGTAGAGACGTCAGGTGGGAGAGATGAGGAAGACTGTAGAGACGTCAGGTGGGAGAGATGAGGAAGACTGTAGAGACGTCAGGTGGGAGAGATGAGGAAGACTGTAGAGACGTCAGGTGGGAGAGATGAGGAAGACTGTAGAGATGTCAGGTGAGAGAGATGAGGAAGACTGTAGAGATGTCAGGTGGGAGAGATGAGGAAGACTACCCGGAGCTGGAGGATGCTCCAGCATCGTATATAGTCTGGTGTGTGGGAACATTTAGGATTTCATGTTACCTATGATGACAGCAGAAATCAAACAATAGATAGAACTGCAGCTGTGTGCATGTATATATATATATATATATGTATCTTGTACTGCTGCTAAGTATATTTAGCTTTTGTATTTTTACTTCAGTAAAAGATCAGAGTACATGTTCCTGATATCACTGGTATATAAACACATGAAAATACTCCGAGACTCTGGAGTTTCTACTTTAAACAGAAGCTGAGAGAGTTCATCCATACCGGTCACTGTCTCTGTTATGTGTATGTCTTCCTCTGTGTGTGTGTGTCTCTGTATATGTGTGTGTGTGAGTGTGTGTGTGTGTGTGTGTGTGTGTGTGTGTGTGTGTGTGTGTGTGTGTGTGTGTGTGTGTGTGTGTGTGTGTGTGTGTGTACGTGTAGTGTGTCTGTGTCTGTGTCTAAAGCGTCTACAGTCTGTGTGTGTGTGTGTGTGTATCTGTGTGTGTGTGTGTGTGTGTGTGTGTGTGTCTGTGTGTATCTGTGTGTGTGTTTGTGTCTGTGTGTGTCTGTGTCTGTGTGTCTGTCTCTCTGTGTGTGTGTGTGTGTGTGTGTGTGTGTGTGTTTGCCCATAGCAGTCTGTCTGTGTCCAAACAGTCAGCTGATAAGGTTTAATTCTGTGTGTGTGTGTGTGTGTGTGTGTGTGTGTGTGTGTGTGTGTGTGTGTGTGTGTGTGTGTGTGTGTGTGTGTGTGTGTTTGCCCACAGCAGTCTGTCTGTGTCCAAACTGTCGGCTGATAAGGTTTAAGTCTGTCTGACTTCACTCGGTGCTCTCTAACACCATCCGATATGTTTTATCTTTCTCTTGTTCAGCCAAACAAGCGCTCCCTTTAGCATACTCTGCCTTCCCATGTCCATGTGTGAGATTTAAGACCCACCTGTCTGATTTTATCCTCTGGTCAGTAAACACAGCGCATGACAACATTATGGAAATTATCCCTACAGAGATAGACCTTTTAGATAAAGAGTAAGATCCTTTTAGTTTAACATGATACAGCCCCGAAATCACCATCACCAAACTCCACCAGACTCCATGTAAATAATCAGGACTTTTAGCGTGTATAGAGCCAACATATTTCCACCAGACTCCATGTAAATAATCAGGACTTTTAGCGTGTATAGAGCCAGCATATTTCCACCAGACTCCATGTAAATAATCAGGACTTTTAGCGTGTATAGAGCCAGCATATCTCCACATGTAAATGGGTGAATTAAGGGTTTATTTCAACCAAACCAGAGTGGTGATTGTTGGAACAGTGGAAAGATGAACCAAGACGGCTTTTCATAGTTTTATTTAGTTTCTGTCCACTTTGAATGAAGTGTGGTTTACGATGCTAAAAGTCCTGATTATTTACATGGAGTCTGGTGTAGTTTGGTGACGGTGATATCGGGGCTGTTTCATGTTAAACTAAAAGGATCTTCCTCTTTAACTAAAAGGTCTATCTCTGTAGGGATCCTTTCATAATGTTGTCAGACACTTAGAATCATTTTAAAACTGTGTTTGTATATATTTTGTGACTTCAGTGTTTTAAAAGGGTAGGAAGTAAGACAAAAATAAAACTCTCTCTCTGTCTGTCTGTCTGTCTGTCTCTCTCTCTCTCTCTCTCTCTCTCTCTCTCTCTCTCTCTTTGTCTGTCTCCACTGTTGCAGAAATATCAACATATTAAATATTAAAACGGTCGGACTGAAGCTGTTTTTGTTGGCCCCCTGTTTAGGCTGCTCTTCAAGGTACAGAGAGTTTGGCGACACTAATCCTGAGCACCTGGCTGACCTGACACCAACACACCTGAAGACGTGTAGGCAAGAACACGCCCGGGAACTTCCATTCTCTTCTACGTCTCAGAGGGACATCTCGGAGGAGAGAGAGGAAGACGGGTCTGGTTGGTTTTTGTTAACTACATTTTGTTGTTGTTGTAATAAACAAGTTCCTTTTAAAGATATAAATCCTCCTCACAACATGTAATCTAACGTCTAACATACCAAATATCTACGCAACTAACTATAGTACTCACAGCAAAATGTGTGTGTGTGTGTCTCTGTGTGTGTGTGTGTGTGTGTGTGTGTGTGTGTATGTGTCTGTGTGTACGTGCGTGTGTTTGTGCGTGTGTGCGTGCATGTGTGCGAGTGTGCGTGTGTGTGTGCATGTGTCTGTGTGTACGTGCGTGTGTGTGCGTATGTGTGTGTGTGCATCTGTGTGTGAGCGTGTGTGTGCGTGCGTGTGTGTGCATGCGTATGTGTCTGTGTGTGTGTGTGCATGCGTGTGTGTGTCTAGTGCGCAGTGTTCTAGCTTGTGCGCAGTGTACGTGTCTGTGTGTGTGTGTGTGTTTGAGCGTGTGTGCGTGTGTGTGTGTGTGCATGTGTCTGTGTGTACATGCGTGTGTTTGTGCGTGTGTTTGTGCGTGTGTGTGTGCATGCGTATGTGTCTGTGTGTGTGTGTGCATGCGTGTGTGTGTCTGTGTGCGTGTGTCTGTGCTTGTGCGTGTGTACGTGTCTGTGTGTGTGTGTTTGAGCGTGTGTGCGTGTGTGTGTGTGTGCGTGTGTCTGTGTGTACATGCGTGTGTTTGTGCGTGTGTTTGTGCGTGTGTGTGTGTGTGTGTTTGAGCGTGTACGCGTGTGTGCGTGTGTGCGTGCATGTGTGTGAGTGTGCATGTGTGTGAGCGTGTGTGCGTGCGTGTGTGTCTGTGTCTGTGTGCGTGTGTCTGTGCTTGTGCGTGCGTGCGTGTGTACGTGTCTGTGTGTGTGTGTGTGTGTGTGTGTGTGTGTGTGTGTGTGTTTGTGCGTGTGTGCGTGCATATTTCCGTGTGCTCGTTAAGATACCAGCACATATTAGTGCATAAAAAGTCACCAAAATGAAGTATTTGAACCTCATGATTAAATACAAAATGAGGGGAAAAACTGCAAAAAGGTCCAGAACCAGACCTGACTGTCTCAGTCTGCATGGGAGCGCTTGGTTTGTGTTGAAGAGGAAAACACACACACACACACACACACACACACACACACACACACACACACACACACAAACACACACACACACATTCAGGTCATTTAGAGGGAGGAGGTATGTCAACAGACACTAGAGAAGTCAAGGGAGCGCTTGTTTTGTTGTGGCCAGAGAAACAACAACACACACATGTACTTAGTGAGGGGAAGTATGTAAATAGATGGGCTGAGGTTTGTGTAACTGAGACCTGACCTGACTGCATGGGGGGGGGGGGGGGGGTGGGGGTGTTCCTGTGAATATATCCAGGTGTTTGCGAGTGGACAGGTGGAGTTTGAGGGTGGACGCGGCAGTGGCAGCGTGACAGCGATCTGCAGCAGAAGAAGATCGATCAGCGGACTGAAGCGGCTCGGCTCATCTTACCTGACAGGAAGAGAGACGGATGAAGCTGACTTTCCCACCGCACTGGTGTTTACAGAGCAGGGGGGTCCCGGAGGGCTGGGGGGGGGGGAGCGGGGGTTGACAGGAGAAGAGAAGGTTAGAGAGGCGTTAATAAAGGTGGGAATCACCTGGAGACATAGGCATAGATTTCGGGGGGTGGGGGTGCAGGGGATATGTCGCCCCCAATATGTAGAAGGGGAAGACTTGTCTCCCCGTGTCTCTTCACTGCACGATATCCAAGACATTTAGCAACTAACTTTATGTACTCACAGCAAAATGTGTGTGTCTGTGTGCATGTGTGTGTGTTTGTCTGTGTGTGTGTGTTTGTCTGTGTGTGTGTGTGTCTGTGTGTGAGTGTGTGTGTGTGTGTGTGTGTATGTGTGTGTGTGTGTGTGTGTGTATACGTGTCTATGTGTATGTGTGTGCGTGTGTATGCGTGTCTGTGTGTAGTATGTATGTATGTGTGCTAGTCTGTGCAGTGTGTATGTGTGTGTGTGTAGTGTACGTGTGTGTGTATGTGTCTGCTGTGGAGTGTGTCTATCTCGTGTGTATGTGCTATCTGTGTGTGTGTGTGTGTGTGTGTCTGTGTGTGCCCTGTATGTCTATGTGTGTAGTGTCCTATGCGTGTCTGTGTGTGTCTGTGTGTGTGTGTGTGTGTGTCTAGTGTGTAATGTCTGTAGTGATGTGATGTGTGATGGTGTCATGTCTGTGTGTGTCTCTATGTGTCTGTCTGTGTAACAATAATGTGCGTATGTGTGTTATGCTGTCTGTGTGTGTCAGGTGTGTGTGTGTGTGTGTGTCTATATGCGTCTCTGTGTGTGTCTGTGTGTGTGTGTTTGTGTGTCTGTCTGTGTGCGTGTGTGTGTGTGATAGTGTAGAATAATGTTCTAAGTATTTGCAGATAAATATAATAAGAATGTTTCCATAAGAGAAGTGTGTTTTGGTGTTTGCTAATTGAGTTGTGCTGTCTGTATTCCCCGAACAAAGAAAACACAGAAGGTTTAGCTCAAGTCCGATAGAGAAGTTAAAGTGCCCATATTATGAAAAAATCACTTTTTTTCAACGCAGAGGTGGAAGTGCGCCCTCGTTTAGAAGAAGTCTCCTAGCTAATCCTGCCTTGTACTGCTGAAGTTGGAGAAACAGCTAGCTAGCTCATGTAGTCCTTACCTAGCTACTGAGCATGTAGTCCTTACCTAGGACTACAGCTAGGCAGCTCATGCTCATAGCTAGGGAGACTACACGCTCAGTAGCTAGGTAAGGACTACATGCTCAGTAGCTAGGTAAGGACTACACGCTCAGTAGCTAGGTGAGGACTACACGCTCAGTAGCTAGGTAAGGACTACATGCTCAGTAGCTAGGTAAGGACTACATGAGCTAGCTAGCTGTTTCTCCAACTTCAGTAGTACAAGGCAGGATTAGCTGGGAGACTTCTTCTAAACGAGGGAACACTTCCACCTTTGTGTTGAATACCTGCAGAACAGGGACATGGAAGTAGTTCATTTGGAGATTAGGGTGAACTAGTGTGTGTTGTAGCAGTGTTTTGCCATTCAGAACGAGCTAGCATGCTAACGGTTAGCCCCCTAGCCCCCTCGTCTCGGCTAGTGACGTAGAAAGCCGTGCAGATGTTGACCAGCTGACCCACAGACTGAAGACAGGACACATTCAGAAACTGTATCTCACTCAGAACAGCATGGAGGGCTTTTATCAAAGTGTGTATGTGTGTGGAAGCACCAGAGACACAAAATAACTCCCCAAATCCCAGAAAAAGTGTTTTTTTTTCATAATATGGGCACTTTAAAGTATTTTAAACAGACTTTGGACACAGATGTTTTGTTTGAAAGTGCTTCCTGTGGACTGGGCCTTTAAAAATATGTATAAGTTTGAGGGGTTTTTGGGGGGTGAGTTGCGGGAGTTTCCCAGATATGGAAACACACACACACACACACACACACACACACACACACAGAAATACGTACGGACACACACACAAGACAGTGATGAGTGTGTTTAGCTTGAAGGGAGGTGGGGGGGAGGACCTGCAGGTTGGAGGGGGAGGGAGGGAAGTAACTTTAGCTGTTAATGATGGTGGAGGAGGAGGAAGAGGGGAGTACAAATGACTTGAAGAGAGAGAGAGAGAGAGAGAGAGAGAGAGAGAGAGAGAGAGAAGGTAAGACGATCCAGGTTGGACTCACCCTTAAAAGCAACAGCACCTTTTGTCCCTGCAGGCTCAGAGTGTGTGTGCGTGCGTGCACGTGCGTGTGTGTGTGTGTGTGTGTGTCTGTGTGTGTGTGTGTGCGTGCTGACAGGATGGCAGGTCGTTATGAATCATCTCCTCCCCCGTCTTCTTCTTCGAGGCCCCCGAGGGCAACATTAGCTTTAGAGCGAGCTGTCATGTTCAAGAGAGGAGCGCTTGTTTTGTTGTACCCAAAGAAAGGAAACACTGTGAAAACATACACATGTACTTAGAGCCGCAAAGTATGTAAACACGGCGGGCCGAGCCCTGTAAGGAACACAGAGCGGACCAACACGAAGGGAGGGAGCGCTTGGTTTGTGTTGAAGAGGAGAAAACACACACACATTCCGGTCATTTAGAGGGAGGAGGTATGTCAACAGACACTAGAGAAGTCAAGGGAGCGCTTGTTTTGTTGTGGCCAGAGAAACAACAACACACACATGTACTTAGCGAGGGGAAGTATGTAAATAGATGGGCTGAGGTTGGGTTTGTGTAACAGGAGAGTCGGTCTGTGTTATAGGCAGTATAGATAAATGCTAGGGGCGCAGTCAGTCCAAATGAGCAATGAAAAGTTAGTAGTTTAAAAAACAAATGCCCAAAATGTCGACAAAAGTGACAAAAACTTGAATGAAAACGTCAAAAATGAGTCGAAAAGGGGATAGAAACCTTGAAAAAGTGACAGAAACGGAAAAAAAGTGACAAAAAGTGAAATACTGCCTATATGGCACCACATTGGTTCATTCCCCTCCCTCTCACCACATCACTACCACCACCCCTCAACTCTTCCTTTATTCTAGTCGCCGGTCGACTCAGACGTTTGTTTGTTTTGTTGCTTAAAAGAAAGAAACAAACATCTGAAAAGGTGTGAATCCTGAGGGAGCGTGCGTTCTTTCTTTGTTTACTCAAGAGAAAACACAAGTACTGTACTTAGGGCAACAAAGTATGAACACACACACACACACACACACACACACACACACACACACACACACACACACACACACACACACACACACACACTGTAAGTAAACACACACACACGCACACATATACACACACTATAAGTAAACACACACACACACACAAACTGTAAGTAAACACACACACACACACACACACACACACACTGTAAGTAAACACACACACACACACGCACACATATACACACACTGTAAGTGAACACACACACACACACACACACACTGTAAGTAAACACACACACGCACACATATACACACACTATAAGTAAACACACACAAACTGTAAGTAAACACACACACACAGACTGTAAGTAAACACACACAAACTGTAAGTAAACACACACACACACACACACACACACATACACACAGACACACACACATAGCCACAGACACCTACACACACAGCCTGTAAGTAAACACACACACACACACACACACACACACACACACACACACACACACACACACACACACACACACACACACACACACACACACACACACACTGTAAACAAAGAGCACTTGTTTTGTTGTCCTGAGAGACAAAGTATAAACAAAACCAAACAGAGAAACTGATACGCACACACACACACACACGGAGAACAATAGCTCTGATTAATTTCTCAGATTTCGTGACCGCAGCGTCGGAGGCGTCAGACTGAAAACAAGAAACCGAGCTGCTGGGAAAAAAAGATGGCAGCGAAACAAACGCACCCTCACTGTGAGACAGAGAGGTCAGAGGTCAACTGTTGGGCGAGAGAGAGGGAGAGAGAGAGAGAGAGAGAGAGAGAGAGAGAGAGAGAGAGAGAGAGAGAGAGAGAGAGAGAGAGAGAGAGAGAGAGAGAGGGCGAGAGAGAGAGAGAGAGAGAGAGAGCGAGAGAGAGAGAGAGAGAGGAGAGAGAGAGAGAGAGAGAGCAGAGAGAGAGGCGAGAGAGAGAGAGAGAGAGAGAGAGAGAGAGAGAGAGAGAGAGAGAGGAGAGAGAGAGAGAGAGAGAGAGAGAGAGAGAGACAGAGAGAGAGAGAGAGAGACGAGAGAGAGAGCAGAGAGAGAGAGAGAGAGAGAGAGAGAGAGAGAGAGAGAGAGAGAGAGAGAGAGAGAGAGAGAGAGGGCGAGAGAGAGAGAGAGACACACACACTCAGAGAGAGAGAGAGAGAGAGGGAGAGAGAGAGAGAGACACACATACTCAGAGAGAGAGAGAGAGAGAGAGAGGGCGAGAGAGAGAGAGAGACACACACACTCAGAGAGAGAGAGAGAGAGAGGGCGAGACAGAGAGAGGGCGAGAGA
>NC_135874.1:27968447-27973447 GCF_031162955.1 Sander vitreus | reverse complement strand
TTCCCTCCCCCCTTTCGCTCTCTGTTTGATTGACAGGATGGACAGATGCTGCTCTATAAACAGGTAACCTGATCTAGGGAGCCCATCTGCTCACAGCTCTGTTCAATTCGCACTTACACACAGACACACACACACACACACACACACACACACACACACATACACACACACACACACAAACAGACACACACACACAGACACACAGACACACAGACACACACACACACACACACAAATATGGACGGGCATCAAATAAATATGGCAAGGACACACACTGTGACTCAAGCACACACAAACACACAGGTGGGAGTGTGTGTGTGTGTGTGTGTGTGTGTGTGTGTGTGTGTGTGTGTGTGTGAGACGCAAACCATGCGGGTGGGGGTTGTGTCATGGTGTCGTGATGCCGCAGCGAGTCAGAGGCGACACATCACGTCACCTGAAAACTCGACAACCCAACATACACGTTGTGTAACGTTGTAAAAATATCGACAACGACAAAAGTAACAACACAATGGCTGTGTCCAGAATGGGACACTATCCCACTAGTCCCGTTTCCTGAGTGAAAGTCTTGTGTTTTCTCCTTAACTTCTTCAGGACATGAACACCTGTTTCCTGGTGAAAGTCTTGTGTTTTCTCCTTAACTTCTTCAGGACATGAACACCTGTTTCCTGGTGAAAGTCTTGTGTTTTCTCCTTAACTTCTTCAGGACATGAACACCTGTTTCCTGGTGAAAGTCTTGTGTTTTCTCCTTAACTTCTCCAGGACATGAAGACCTGTTTCCTGGTGAAAGTCTTGTGTTTTCTCCTTAACTTCTCCAGGACATGAAGACCTGTTTCTTGGTGAAAGTCTTGTGTTTTCTCCTTAACTTCTTCAGGACATGAACTCTGCTCCCCCCTCTTTAAAGCTCTGTGTTTTAGGAGCCAAACATCCCCCCCGACCTCCTCCCTACGAGGATCTTCACGCTCTTATACAGCAGCAGTCAACGTGCTGCTGACAGTAATACATACGTGGAGTACATACCAACTACAGTGCTGCCCTTTTTAGAAAATATATGTATGAATGGTTCATGAGAACAGCCTTTACTTTCACCGGTGCTCATTTTAGAAAGGCCACTGCAAGAAAATGTGTTTTTTCTTTATGTTATATAATGTGCATTTAGATTGCAGATACAAAGGACGTAGTTAATGTCAAAGTGTGTGCGTTGCAGTAAAGTGTTTTCCTTTTCAATCTGATGTTTCTGGATTCCTGCTGCATTAATGTGTCTGTTTCATTTTACTGCTAGAGATGTTTGTGTGTTCATTTGTCTGCTGCAATATCAGAGGAAAAGACACACACACACACACACACACACACACACACACACACACAAACACACACACACTCCTGTTTGATAGAAGGCAAGCTGAGACTAATGGCTACCCAGGATGCATTGCGGCGCTCATATATAGGCTATATATAAAATATATGTATGTGTGCGTGTGTGTGCACATGGCATGTTGAGTCTCATCCTTGCCTTCCTGTTGTTGCCACGGTAACCACAGTTTGAGAGACACACACACACACACACACACACACACACGCACACACACACACACACACACACACACACACACACACACACACAGACATACACATACACACCTGCAGCAGCTGACAGTGAGGAGGGTTTCTGGGTCTCTGTTCCTCCTCACCTGCTACCATTCTGCAGGTTTTTTCAGGTTTTAAGCACATCATCCGACTGCTAACGGCCACAGATATCACTTCAGGATCAAAATGACTTTATCGGCTTCCAGAGAAATAAAGAATTAATCATATCGATCAATACTCAGCTCATAGAAATGCAAAGTTAAACCGCAACACGTTCTGTTCTGCGAAGGCCCGAGACACACCAACCCGATAGTCGGCCGTCTGACAGTCTGGCGAGGTCGTTGACTCGAGTCAGTTCGCTGTGTTCATGCCGTCGTCCGTCAGAGGGGCCGTCGGCCTTCATTTGGGCCGACACGACATGCTGGGTCAGAGGGCGGGCGGTCACTCAATGACCCATCTGATTGGTGGAGAGCTAACCTGGAAGTGGCGAGCGGGATGAGTGACGAACAGCCTCTCAAAATGTGCCGAAAATCTTTTAAACTGACCTTTGTTGATCTGAAATGAAGACAGATTCAGCAACTGCACGGCCTATTTCTTCGTAAAATATGAGATCGTATTTCGAACAAGCCGCCATCATCGGTCAGCTGGAGATGCCAGACTCACGTGACGTGTTCGCCGACAGCAGTTGAAGGCCCTATTGGAACTGAAGGATTTATTTTCTGCAAATGAATTGACTTTTTGAGGGGCTTAACATATTCAAAAACTCCCCAAAATTGGCGGTCGCATCAAGTCTGGTGAACATTTACGTATTTTAAGGGTTTCGGGAATAGGCGCACAAAAATGGCTCGCTAGCGCCCCCTACAAAGTAAAAAAATTGAGCCTGCAGTGAACCCTGCAGTGCGTTTAACATAGACTAACGAAACTACATATGGTACACATATGTAGCATGTCGAGACGTACAAAAAAGCTCATTGGAGCCGTACCCTAAACCCAACAGGAAGTCCGCCATTTTGAATTGAAGTTCAAAATTAGTGCGATTTCGGCCATTTCCACGTGTCGTACTTTAACCAACTCCTCCTAGAGATTTCATCCGATCGACTTCAAATTTGGTCTGTGCCATCTTAAGACCTTAAAGATGAAAAGTTATTTAAAGAAAAACTTTTCGTCGTAGGGTGTGGCCGTGGCGGAGCGGCCATTTTGTGCGTTTCACCATCAAAACAGGAAGTGGGTGTAACTCATGTATACATTGTCCAATTGGCTCGAAACTTTTCAGGATTCATGAGACTCCAACTCTGAGGACATTTACTGGACAAAATTGACTCAAAGTCATAGCGCCCCCTAGTGGCAACAGGAAGGAAGTAGGCCCAAAACTATATGTGCTATACTTCTACGAACTACTCCGAGAGATTTCATCCAAATGTGTAATCTAAAGACCTCAACGATGAAAAGTTACAGATGAAAATGGAGCCATTTTAATTAAAAGCCATGCTAGAAAGTGATGTTTTTAACCCTTAAGACCATCTACACACTGCCTGCGTGGCGTGAGCGTGTCAGATGCGTGGCGTGAGCGTGTCGGCTGCGTGGCGTGAGCGTGTCGGCTGCGTGGCGTGAGCGTGTCGGCTGCGTGGCGTGTCCGTTTTAATTTCGGCTCCCATGTTAACAGGTGAGAGCGTGCACACTGCCTGCGTGACACGAACGTCTCAGGCGCCGGCCGAAAACACGAGCATGCTAGAAATAGGACCGACGCCTATTTTTCACGCGACACGCAAGCGTGTCGGAAGCATCTCCAGACAACATAGAATAGGAAAAGATGTTTATATGTTGTTTAGACACTAATACATTTAATAAATGACATGTTGATGTTGGAAAGTCTCGAGGTTTTGACATAAATAGGCTACAGATATAAATAATTATTGATTTTCTATTATTGCACCTGTCAATAAAGAAGGAAATATTCTGGAGCCTATTTCATCGTCAATACTGCTGACGTTGTCTTTGCTGTAATCAAATCAGAATATATTTATGTTTATGGGAAACATACATGTGTACAGACCAGGCTAGCAGCAGCAGCAGCAGCAGCAGCAGCAGCAGCACGTCAGACACGTTTCTGGTGTGCAAAGACATAGAAAACGCCACGCCACGCCATGCTCACGCCACGCTCACGCCACGCCACGCCATGCTCACGCCACGCTCACGCCACGCTCACGCCACGCAGCCAGTGTGCAGCCGGTGTAAGTTGTCTTCTTGTCAACTTGTTGCTTTTTTTTCAACATTTTTATGGCTTTTTCAGATGTTTTGGTCATTTTTTTTCGACCTTTTTGACATTTTCTCAACATTTCGTCCCTTTTGTTGCTTTTTTTCAACATTTTTATGGCTTTTTCAGATGTTTTGGTAATTTTTTTTCGACCTTTTTGACATTTTCTCAACATTTCGTCCCTTTTGTTGCTTTTTTTCAACATTTTTATGGCTTTTTCAGATGTTTTGGTCATTTTTTTTCGACCTTTTTGACATTTTCTCAACATTTTGTCCCTTTTGTTGCTTTTTTTAAACATGTGACATGCATTTGTGTTTTTTGTGTTACACTTTTTTATTTTTTTATTCATGGCCTATAAACCACATTTACTGTACATGAACTTATAGCTTATTTTGGAGTAAAATAGGCAACAATCTTCATCCGCTTATCCGGGGTCGGGTCGCGGGGGCAGCAGCTCCAGCAGGGGACCCCAAACTTCCCTTTCCCGAGCCACATTAACCAGCTCCGACTGGGGGATCCCGAGGCGTTCCCAGGCCAGGTTAGAGATATAATCCCTCCACCTAGTCCTGGTTCTCCCCCGAGACCTCCTCCCAGCTGGACGTGCCTGGAACACCTCCCTAGGGAGGCGCCCCAGGGGGCATCCTTACCAGATGCCCGAACCACCTCAACTGGCTCCTTTCGACGCAAAGGAGCAGCGGCTCTACTCCGAGGCTCCTCACGGATAACTGAGCTTCTCACCCCTATCTCTAATGGAGACACCAGCTACCCTCCTGAGGAAACCCATTTCGGCCGCTTGTACCCTGGATCTTGTTCTTTCGGTCATGACCCAGCCTTCATGACCATAGGTGAGGGTAGGAACAAAAACTGACCGGTAGATTGAGAGCTTTGCCTTCTGGCTCAGCTCTCTTTTCGTCACAACGGTGCGATAAATTGAATGTAATACCGCACCTGCTGTGCCGATTCTCCGACCAATCTCCCGCTCCATTGTCCCCTCACTCGCGAACAAGACCCCAAGGTACTTGAACTCCTTCACTTGGGGTAAGGACTCATTCCCTACCTGGAGAAGGCACTCCATCAGTTTCCTGCTGAGAACCATGGCCTCCGATTTAGAAGTGCTGATCCTCATCCCAGCCGCTTCACACTCGGCTGCGAACCGATC
>NC_135874.1:27935947-27938447 GCF_031162955.1 Sander vitreus | reverse complement strand
GCGTCCTGCCGTCTTCAGAGGGACAGCCGAGCGAGGAGACGAGCTGTCAGCCTTTCAGACGGAGAGAAAAACACTCGTCTGACACGAGACCAAATACCAAGACCATCGTCTTCTTCATCTTCCTCATGGAGGCAGCTTTTAGGAGCCGCTGATTTGGGTTAAAACACCTAAAAAACTGATTACAGATGTTTTATATTTAATATTTTACTGAGACATAACACAAGAAGAACTTCTCCTCACCTTCCTCCCTCTCTCCCTCCTCCCTCCCGCCATCCCTTCCTTTCCTTCCTCCCTCCCTACTTCCTTCCTTCCTCCCTTCCTCCCCTCCCTCCCTTCCCTCCTTCATCCCTCCCTCCATCCCTTCCTTTCCTTCCTCCCTCCCTACTTCCTCTCTCCCTCCTCCCTCCCTCTATCCCATCCTTTCCTTCCTCCCTCTCTCCCTCCCTCCCTCCATCCCATCCCTCCCTCCCTTTCTTACTCCCTCTCTCCCTCCCCTCCTTCCTCCCTCCCTCCCTCCCATCCCTCCCTCCCTCCCTTCCTCCCTCAATCCCATCCTTTCCTTCCTCCCTTCCTCTCTCCCTCCTCCCTTCCTCCCTCCCTCCCTCCTTCCTTCCTTCCTCTCTCCTTCCTCTCTCCCTCCTCCCTCCCTCCCTTCCTTCCCTCCCTCCCTCCTCCCTCCATCCCATCCTTTCCTCCCTCCATCCCTCCCTTCCTCCCTCCCTCCATTCCTCCCTTCCTCCCTCCCTTCCTCCCTCCCTCCTCCCTTCCCTCCCTCCCTCCTTCCTTCCTCCCTCCCTCCCGCCATCCCTCCCTCCCTCCCTCCCTCCCTTCCTTCCTCCCTCCCCTCCTTCCTTCCTTCCTTCCTCTCTCCCTCCTCCCTCCATCCCATCCTTTCCTTCCTCCCTTCCTCTCTCCCTCCTCCCTTCCTTCCTCCCTCTCTCCCTCCTTCCTCCCTCCCTCCCTCCCTAAAGTCTCGTTGTGCATACATTTTCATACGAACCAGACACACACTGTCAGAAGAATGCGTTGTCTAAATAAACCATCTAAACTGATGGAGAGTTTTTAGGCGTCTAGCAGCGCCGATTTGAAACCGACAGCTGATTATTATTCTAATCTTTTGGAGCAGCAACGTGTCCTCAGTTTGGAGGATTTCTACTCGTCCGTCTCAGAGTGTGAAGTCACTGAATCTAAATTCATCTCTCCCCAAACTTCACAACAGTTTGTTCTTTTGTTCTATTTCCAGTCCGCTCCAAACACTCGCTCCAACATCAAGTTAAAGAGTTTATACAGTCTTCAGCGCGTAATCACAGCCCACGGCGCAGACTAAACTCTGGGGGAATGAAGGGAGGAAGGAGAGAATGAGAGAAAAGGTGGGAACTAGGAGAGGAACATATGTGCAGGAAGAAAGAAATAAAGAAAGAAAGTTAGAGAGAAAGTCTAGAAAGTTTAGAAAAGAAAGACAAGACAATGGAAGGAATGAGGGAGCGAGGGAACAAGTAAGAAAGGAAAGAGAGAAGGAGTGAAGAAAGAGATAAAATGAGAACAAAAGGAATGAAAAGTAGAGACATGAAAGTTTCATTTCCTGAACCCAGATCTACCTTTTCTCTCTTGTCCTTCCTCTAACCGTCTTCCATCCATCCATCCATCCATCCATCCTTCCTTCCTTCCTTCCTTCCTTCCTTCCTTCCTTCCTTCCTTCCTTCCTCCCACTCTTCCTTCCTTTCTTCCTCTCTCCCACCCTCCCTCACTTCCTTCCTTCCTTGCTTCCTTCCTTCCTTCCTTCCCTCCCTCCCGCTCTCCCGTCCTTCCTCCCTCCCACTCTTCCTTCCTTTCTTCCTTCCTTCCTTCCTCTCTCCCACCCTCCCTCACTTCCTTCCTTCCTTCCTTCCTTGCATCCTTCCTTCCTTCCACCCTCCCTCACTTCCTTCCTTTCTTCCTTCCTCACTCCCTCCCTCCCTTCCATCCTCCCTCCCTCCCTTCCGTCCTTCAACCTTTCTTCCATCCATCCTTCCTTCCTCCCTCCCGCTCTCCCATCCTTCCTTCCTTCCTTCCTTCCTTCCTTCCTCACTTCCTTCCTTCCTCCCTCCCTCCCTCCCTCCCTCCTTTCCTTCCTTCCTCCCTTCCTCCCTTCCTTCCTTCCTTCCTCCATCCCTCCCTACCTCCCTCCTTTCCTTCCTTTCCTTCCTTCCTCCCTACCTCCCTCCTTTCCTTCCTTCCTCCTCTCCTTACCCTCACCTTCCCATTTTCTCTCAACACAAACTGTTCTAGTGAACCAGGTTTTTATTTGAGGTGCACGTTTTAACAGCGTGTGGCGGCAGGATTTATGATGACCTCTGACCCCGGAGAGGACGCGGAGGAGCTCCAACACACACTCATCCATAAAGATCCAATATCAGCCGACACACATCTACATCCAACCCGAAAGTGAACACGGCAGGTCGCTCTCGTCTTTCCTCCAGACTCAAAGCGTCAATCAACACACTGCAATTAGCTCAACACA
>NC_135874.1:27923447-27928447 GCF_031162955.1 Sander vitreus | reverse complement strand
CATGTTGACACTTTAAAGAAAAAAGGAGATGGTTTTTTATGGAGCGATCCAAGCGGCTTTTAAAAGACTTTATTTAGTTTAACATTCCTGATGTTCTCGGGTCTAATCTGACCTATTTTCCAAAGGTTTCTATATCAGAAATTTGGGTTTTTTCAACCAAAGAATGACGTAGATGGTTCCGTAAAACCATTACTTTTCACAAGTTAAATAAATGATCAGTTCACTACTTTCCATTTGATAGCATTTGAAATGTTGAAAAAAAGTGATAAAATAACAAGAGGACGACAAGAGGATTAAAGTGGCCATATAATGCTTATTTTCAGCTACATAATTATGTTTTGAAGTTTTATCAGAATAGGTTTACATGGTTTAACTTAATATTTTTGTTGTACTGCTCATTGCTGCAGCTCCTCTTTTCACCCTGTGTTCAGGTCTCTGTTTTAGCTACAGAGTGAGACCTCTCACTGCTGGAACATCTTTGTTGGCAGTCACACACGCTCAGTAGCTAGGTAAGGACTACATGCTCAGTAGCTAGGTAAGGACTACACGCTCAGTAGCTAGGTAAGGACTACATGCTCAGTAGCTAGGTAAGGACTACACGCTCAGTAGCTAGGTAAGGACTACACGCTCAGTAGCTAGGTAAGGACTACACGCTCAGTAGCTAGGTAAGGACTACACGCTCAGTAGCTAGGTAAGGACTACACGCTCAGTAGCTAGGTAAGGACTACACGCTCAGTAGCTAGGTAAGGACTACACGCTCAGTAGCTAGGTAAGGACTACATGCTCAGTAGCTAGGTAAGGACTACACGCTCAGTAGCTAGGTAAGGACTACATGCTCAGTAGCTAGGAAAGGACTTCATGAGCTAGCTAGGTAAGGACTACATGAGCTAGCTAGCTGTTTCTCCAACTTCAGTAGTACAAGGCAGGATTAGCTGGGAGACTTCTTCTAAACGAGGGAACACTTCCACCTTTGTGTGGAATACCTGCAGAACAGGGACATGGAAGTAGTTCTTTTGGAGATTAGGGTGAACTAGTGTGTGTTGTAGCAGTGTTTTGCCATTGAGAACGAGCTAACATGCTAACGGTTAGCCCCCTAGCCCCCTCGTCTCAGCTAGTGACGTAGAAAGCCGTGCAGATGTTGACCAGCTGACCCAGAGAGCACGGATGCTTTTTTCCCCAAGTTTGTATGCGTGTGGAAGCACCAGAGACACAAAATAACTCCCCAAATCCCAGAAAAAGTGATTTTTTTCAAAATATGGGCACTTTAAGAAGTGACAAAAATGTCAAACTTGGGGGGAAAATAAGCTTAAAAAACATTGAAAGAAATTGGACAAAAATGTCAAAAAAAAAACAGACAAAAAAAGTGACAAACAGAAAACAATGCTTTAAAAAAAGTGACCAAAACGAGTTGCAGGGTGGACAAGAAGACAACAGGAGGGTTAAGAAAGATCTTCTCTACGGAAGAGTCGTAGAAGATTAGGGCCACTGGTGAAAAATGTATTTCAGTTCTGACTTAATTATTACGTATGTCTCTTTTTATATGTTTACAAGAAAACTCCCCAGTCTTCTGCCTGAACTCTGCTGATATTGTGTTTGGTTGGTTTCCATTCTCTGTCTTCGTCGGTTCAGACAAAGTGATATTTGTAATGTTGGTTCAGGGAAGTGCCGTGCAAATAAACCGAAAAGAAGGATAATGAAGAGATTAAACAGAAAAAAAGAGGAGAAGGTGCAGAGGAGAGCAATAACAGCAGAAGATGAGAAGAAATGTGAAAGAGAAGAGGAGGAGGAGGAGGAGGAGGAACGGAGCACAGCGAGATAATGAATAAGAAGAAAAATGAAGGAGGAGATGAATTGATCCGTGGAGGTCGGCCAAGTTCAACAGCCTAAACTTGGAGAGATTTCAACACACACACACACACACACACACACACACACACACACACACACACACACACACAGCTGCCAGCTCAAGAATAATCAACTCTCTCAGAGTTTATTTTCTCAGCGATCTGAGCTGAAGGAAGATTTGGACGAACATCCACATGACCTGCAGTGTGAGTGTGTGTGTGTGTGTGTGTGTGTGCGCGTGAGTGTGTGTGTGTTGAAACCTGCCCCCGTAGCATCAACACACACTCAGAAGGTAAGGTACACAGACAGGAACAGCTGGTAACGCACACACAGCTGACCTGGAAACACGTGAAAAACATTTTTAAATATTATTACTGTTCTCAGTGTTTTACGGCTCCGTGCTGCACAGCTGCACGCCGTCATGTCAACACACGTTATTACACATTACAATATATAAAGCACAGAGGCTGTGTGTCCAGGAGAGGGGGGACAGACGTCCGAAAAAAACAGGGACATTATAAATTATAAGGAATATACAGCCCAGTCTCATGGCATGGTTCGTGAAATGGTCCCGTTATTGAATCTATTGATTTGTGTACTGAACGCGTTAATGTCGTTATTTTCGTGCGTTGAGCACGACTTTTAAAGTAACGTATTTCAATGGGAAGCTTATTTCGTGATCACAGAGCGACTGAGGTAGCGAGTAGTACTGATAAGGCGAACATCTGCGTAGGGAGGTTGGTCTGGGGGAGGGTGGATGGGTCAAACAACACAGGACTTTCACCCTGAAGACCAGGGATCATGTCCCGCATGTTGCAGTTCCTTTCCGTGTTATTCTCTTCCTATCCACAACCGTCCCGTTGTTGTGGCTGGCGTGTGGCGTTTCATGTCCCTGTTGTTGCGTGCCACAGAGACCGTAGACCGTGTCCCTGCGTCGGGGGGATCGCGTCCCGTGTGTGGCGGTCTGTCCCGTTGTTTGCGCTGGACTTTTATTGTGAAGAACTTATAGGAAATGCTGGGGCTTTGACCCATGGATGTGTTAAGAGAACTGGATACAGCGTTTGGCGGGAAGCCCCGTTCAGTCCAATGAGAGTGCTCAAGCGCATAAAGCAATCATGGAGCTCGGATCTTCTGCGTTGACTGGTCCATGACGTCACGATCATAGATGTATATAAACTGGACCAACGGATCCCGTTGCTCAAACAAAAGGAGACCTGGAAAAAGCAGGCAAAAAGAAAGTCCAAGAAGAATAGGAAGTCCAAACAAAACTAGAAAACTGCAACCAGGAACACCGAGACCAAACAGCATAGACTGTATATATAATGGACCAGCAGCTCCCGTGTCTCTGGACGGAGACCAGTGACGTCTCTTTCCCGGTGATGGCTGAGCGTTACTGAGCAGCCTCCAACTGAGCTTGAAGACGTAGATATGACGTGAGCAACCTGTCTGAAAGTTGGAAGTCTTCTGGTAGCTGTGCCAAGAGAAATCTCAATCATTCCCAATCTAGCAGAGACGGAGAGCGTAGGTATATGTAAGGAGATAACACAGGCACAGGCTAATTATTGCTAAATAAAATGCTAATTAGCGCTAGCTACTAAGGTTAGCTTGCAGTTTCATGAACAGAGCTCATCCATGGCTTCATCCCTCATCCACGTTACAAGCTTCACAGCATACAGCCATCGGATGTATTATAAGAGAGAACCAAGGCGATGTAATCACTATGTCTGTAGTAACGTTATGTAGGCATATAGCTATGTATAGTATTACCGTTCTCTTAATACATCCATGCTAGCTACCGCTAATAGCTACTAGCCGATAGCCCCGCCAGTTTGGGAAAGCTTCATACATGACGTTACATCCACGTTACAGGCTTTACAGCATACATACCATGGACGTATTAATAGAACACATGGTGAATTACAACCATTAGCTATATCCATTATTACAGCTACAGGACATCGGGAGCGGGCGGGCGCAGTCCTGCAGCTCTGCTAGCGTCCATTATGCGTGTTCCTCATACCTTAAAAACTCTGGACGTTTTAAACAAGGACCCTTTAAGTGTTTGGGCTGGTAAGTTGATGCACCCCCATGCAAAGTCTATGTGAAAAGTCTTTCTGGGCCATGGGGGGCAGTACCACCGTTACCCGCTAAGCCCATGATGGGTTTAGACATGGAGCACTTCCTGGGGGCTTGCCGTGAACGCCCTAACAAAACTAATCTCAGTGATGCTAAATGTCTTTTAGCTGTGTAAATATCTAACGTTAGCAAAAAAACATTAATACATTATTCAAATATAACTGTTCATCCATCCACATGACGTTTACTACACGTTCAAACGAGGCCACGCCCCTTTAAGAGACAGGAAGTGAGGACCGTTTCATACCATTGGTGCAGCTTGAAATGCGCCAATCTTTCGTATGGAGGATCTTTGATCGTATGTTCACTCAGATTAGCTGTGCATTGTGGGTATTTTATAGTGGCCTTGAAATACTGTAGTGATATACAGTGTACGTAACACAAACTACAGTATATCGCTTATCTGAATGAAGTGAAACTGATTTAAACGTGACACAACCCAAGATGAAAGTAGCCAACTAGCTTACTGAAACATGCTGTCATTCTAATATCATTGAAAATATTCATATTGCACATCAGACTTGGTGACAATAATAAACAAAGATGTAAGAACAGTAAGTCAGCGTGTATTTTACATACCGAGAATGCTACCAAAGGCATGGAACGTGGACGATTGAAGCGGATAGTATGGGGAAGCCATGAGGCTGTCATGTTCACAATCAACTTCCTAACTGAGTCACACGGTACAAAGATCCTAAGGTTCTTAAAGGTACACACACACACACACGTGGAACAAACTACTGCCAGCAATGGGAGAAGAAACACACAAACATATGAATACAATAATGTCCAGAGCAGGGAGAATGAAAGGAGGAGACGCCAGAGCAGGGGGAATGAGAGGGGGAGACGCCAGAGCAGGGGGAATGAGAGGAGGAGACGCCAGAGCAGGGGGAATGAGAGGAGGAAACACCAGAGCAGGGGGAATGAGAGGGGGAAACACCAGAGCAGGGGGAATGAGAGGAGGAAACACCAGAGCAGGGGGAATGAGAGGGGAAACACCAGAGCAGGGGGGAATG
>NC_135874.1:27905947-27915947 GCF_031162955.1 Sander vitreus | reverse complement strand
GCACCAGCTCAGTTAGGGAGACTTTTATTTTGAAATAAATGACTCCTAACATGGTTTTGTGTAGGGCACCAGCTCAGTTCTTTTATTTTGAAATCAGTGCCTCATAACATGGTTTAATCCTCTCAGTGACGCTTCCTCCTCCACAGCTTTGCTTTCAGCAGCAGGATTACGGAGGCCGCAGCGCTCACACTGAAGCTCTTTGTGAGGAACCCGAAATATCAGATCGCCTCCTCGGTTACCTGAAGATGTCACTAATCTGCTGCTAAGTGCTTAAGTAGCTCTGCCGGCTAATACCGGCCCAGGAGCGGCGCTTCTCTCGATTGTTTACATGTTATCAGTTTCAGGGTATGGAGGCCCCGAAGGGTCAACACACTGCAAGAAGTTAAGAACACATGAAAATACCTGCTCTCATGAACACGTCGCTGTAATTTACACCAGCTGCCGTGGCTGTTTCGGAGAAATATTGTTTTTGCGTTTTCAGTGATGTTGTTGTTGTTGTTGTTTTTACGTGTTATGTCTCTTTTTTTTAGCTGTTTTTTTTAGGTTTTTGTCACTTTTTTCAACGTGTTATGTCGCTTTTTTTCCGAGGTATTTTTGTGTTTTGTCACTTTTTTCAACGTGTTGTTGCATTTTAGTTTTTTGTTGTTATTTCAACGTGTTATGTCTCTTTTTTCGAGTTATTTTTTTTGGTTTTTGTTGCTTTTTTTCCAATGTGTTATGTCTCTTTTTTCGAGTTATTTCTTAGGTTTTTATTACGTTTTTTCAAGTAATTTTTTTGTTTTTTCTACTCTTTTTTTCACTTTTTTTTTCGATTGTTTTGTTGCTTTTGTGTTTTACAAATGTTTCCATGTTTCTGTCTCTTCTCTCAACCCATGCAGACGTGTCCCGGGACCTCTCCAGATAGTTGGAGACCTCAACCCCCCCAATGCTGAACCCAAAGTTAGGCCCTTACATGAACCATTCAGCTGCAAAAAGTAAAGTACTGTAATTTCTACGTATTCCAAGTATTCCAGCGCTTCTCAAAGTCCCGAGCGAGGTCTGCATCTGGACCAAAACGGCACGCCAGTCCTTCCAGAAAAATGTGTTTTTTGTGATTGTTTTGGGCTAAAATCCTTAATTATGCGTCAGGTTTTCTGCGATGTGATGGAGTATGCGGGATATTTATGCGATGTTATGCGATGACGTTGCGGGAACTTGCAGAAACAGCGATGTCGTCGTGGCTTCATCGCGGGGTTTGCAGCTTTTCGATGATGTTCACGTCGCGTAATGACGTCACTTCATAACCTTCTCATGGGGGGGGGGGGAAACGGCTGCTCTCGTGTGACGTAAACACAACATTTTTCATCTTTCTGCTAAGATATTTGGGACTTTTTTGCAACGAAAATGTGGGGATTAAGACATCATGCAAGCCCTGCATATTTTTTGCGCGGAAATCGGCAATTTAAGCGGCGAAAGTGCCCCCCCCCCCCGCATAAATATGCAGATTTTGGGTGATTATGCATTGACTTATGAGATCGTGGAGGGACTGAATGGATCAAAACCTTATGAAGGTGTAGCGTGAGGGTTGAGTAGCACGTAGTTACGTTCCCCCCACTGCTGATAGAAATCAACACAGCCACGATCTGAACTGACTGTTGTTGATTTTCTCGACGCTTTCAGTCAAACACACAACAGTCACAGTCGAAGCCATGTCAGTCTTTGCCGTCGCTATGACAACAGTGACGACCACCTGTACCCAAAGGCATCGTCGCGGTCTGAACCGCGACTTCACCTACGGCTCAATATTTATTTAACGAACTGCTGCGTGATTATTTATTTAGTTGCTTTCTTTCTTTCTTTGTTTCTTTGTTTTCATGTTTCTTTTGTTTACTGAAGCTCATTTCACTGAACTGCTTACACACACACACACACACACACACACACACACACACACACACACACACACACACACACACACACACACACACACAGACACACACACACACACACACACACACACACACACATACACACACACACACACACACACACACACACACACAGGTATGTAGCCCTGCTGTGATGTATATGAGGGCTCAGTCAGGGTCGGGGGTTAATAGCCGAGCTGTCAGTTTAATTTGCATACCTGTGTGTGTGTGTGTGTGTGTGTGTGTGTGTGTGTGTGTGTGTGTGTGTGTGTGTGTGTGTGTGTGTGTGTGTGTGTGTGTGTGTGTGTGTGTGTTAATAATAGCTTGCTAGCTGTCATTGCAGATGGGGGGTGTGTGTCGATAAGAGAGCTTTAAATGCTCCTCGTCAAACCGTTCGACGCACAGAATGACAGGCCTGCTGAGTGTTAGCATGAGTTAGCACGTGTTAGCCTTTCCGAACTATAGCTTCAAATGAGTGTGTGTGTGTGTGTGTGTGTGTGTGTCATCGTCTCAGAAGTGGAAAACATTGTGCTGAGCAGAAAAGCAGCCTGTGTCAAACTACCCATCATGCCGCATTAAAGGCCCGACTCTCTCTATCTCTCTCTCTCTGTCTCTCTCTCTCTCTGTCTCTCTCTCTCTCGCTCTCTCTCTCTCTCTCTCTCTCTCTCTCTCGCTCTCTCTCTCTCTCTCTCTCTCTCTCTCTCTCTGTCTCTCTCTCTCTCTCTCTCTCTCTCTCTGTCTCTCTCTCTCTCTCTCTCTCTCTCTCTCTCTCTCTCTCTCTCTCTCTCTCTCTCTCTCTCTCTCTCTCTCTCTCTCTCTCTCTCTCTCTCTCTCTCTCTGTCTCTCTCTCTCTCTCTTTGCGGCGCTGTTATGAAAGAATGAGCTGAAATATTATTATTCTGCTGTTAATAAGCTGCGCTGACATGTCAAGTTTGAATCATTAGCTTCTCCCTCAGAAAGAAAGACTGGCTTCACACAAAACAACCCAAAATACGCTTTTCTTCACAAAAACATTATTTCATCTCTGAACAAATGTTCCATTTCTTTTCATCTTCAAAATGAACATCAAAGTTGTAAAACATGAAGGTTTCTTCCCCTCCTCTTCTCCTCTCTTTTACTTCCTAAATCTAGTGACTCTAGTCTGGCGTTATTTTTTACAGCGTGTAGCCCACAACTGCAGGCTTAAAACACTGTTAAAAGACAGTGTGTGTGTGTGTGTGTGTGTGTGTCTGTGTGTGTGTCTGTGTGTGAGTGTGTGTATGTGTGTGTGTGTGTGTGTGTGTGAGTGTGTGTGTGTGTGTGTGTGTATGTGTGAAAGTAAGAGACAGAAAGAAATGAAAGAAACAGAAAGAAAGGAAAGACAGAAAGAAAGGAAAGAGACAAAAAGAAAATAAAGAGACAGAAAGAAACGAAAGAGAGAATGAAAGGAAAGAAACAGAAAGAAAGGACAGAAAGAAAGGAAAGAAACAGAAAGAAAGGAAAGAAACAGAAAGAAAGGAAAGAGACAGAAAGAAAGGAAAGAGACAGAAAGAAAGGAAAGAAAGAATGAAAGGAAAGAAAGAAAGGAAAGACAGAAAGAAAGGAAAGAAACAGAAAGGAAAGAAACAGAAAGAAAGGAAAGAAACAGAAAGAAAGGAAAGAGACAGAAAGAAAGGAAAGAAACAGAAAGAAAGGAAAGAGACAGAAAGAAAGGAAAGAAACAGAAAGAAAGGAAAGAAACAGAAAGAAAGGAAAGAAAAAGAAAGGAAAGAGACAGAAAGAAAGGAAAGAAACAATAAGAAAAGAGACAGAAAGAAAGGAAAGAGACAGAAAGAAAGGAAAGAAATAGAAAGAAAGGAAAGAGACAGAAAGAAAGGAAAGACAGAAAGAAAGGAAAGACAGAAAGAAAGAAAGGAAAGAACGAAAGAAAGAAAAGAGACAGAAAGAAAGGAAAGACAGAAAGAAAGGAAAGAAACAGAAAGAAAGGAAAGACAGAAAGAAAGGAAAGAAACAGAAAGGAAAGAGATAGAAAGAAAGGAAAGAGACAGAAAGAAAGGAAAGAAAGAAAGGAAAGCGACAGAAAGAAAGAAAAGAAACAGAAAGAAAGGAAAGAGACAGAAAGAAAGGAAAGAGACAGAAAGAAAGGAAAGAAAGAAAGGAAAGAGACAGAAAGAAAGGAAAGAAAGAAAGGAAAGAGACAGAAAGAAAGGAAAGAGACAGAAAGAAAGGAAAGACAGAAAGAAAGGAAAGAAACAGAAAGAAATGAAAGAAATGAAAGAAACAGAAAGAAAGGAAAGACAGAAAGAAAGGAAAGAAACAGAAAGTAAAGAGACAGAAAGAAAGGAAAGAAACAGAAAGAAAGGAAAGACAGAAAGAAAGAAAGGAAAGACAGAAAGAAAGGAAAGAAAAAGAAAGAAAGGAAAGAAACAGAAAAAAGGAAAGAAATGAAAGAAACAGAAAGAAAGGAAAGAAACAATAAGAAAAGAGACAGAAAGAAAGGAAAGACAGAAAGAAAGGAAAGAAACAGAAAGAAAGGAAAGAAAGAAAGGAAAGAGACAGAAAGAAAGGAAAGAGACAAAAGGAAAGAAACAGAAAGAAAGGAAAGAGACAGAAAGAAAGGAGAGACAGAAAGAAAGAAACAGAAAGAAAGGAAAGAGACAGAAAGAAAGGACGGAGACAGAAAGGAAAGAAACAGAAAGAAAGGAGAGACAGAAAGAAAGGAAAGAGACAGAAAGAAAGGAGAGACAGAAAGAAAGGAAAGAAAGAAAGGAAAGAAACAGAAAGAAAGGAAAGACAGAATGAAAGGAAAGAAACAGAAAGAAAGGAAAGAAACAGAAAGAAAGGAAAGAAGCAGAAAGAAAGGAAAGAAACAGAAAGAAAAGAAACAGAAAGAAAGGAGAGACAGAAAGAAAGAAACAGTAAGAAAGGAAAGACAGAAAGAAAGGAAATAAACAGAAAGAAAGGAAAGAAATAAAGGAAAGAGACAAAGAAAGGAAAGAAACAGAAAGAAAGGAAAGAAACAGAAAGAAAAGAGACAGAAAGAAAGGAAAGACAGAAAGAAAGGAAAGACAGAAAGAAAGGAAAGAAACAAAGAAAGGAAAGAAACAAAGAAAGGAAAGAAACAGAAAGAAAGGAAAGACAGAAAGAAAGGAAAGAAACAAAGAAAGGAAAGAAACAGAAAGAAAGGAAAGCTGCCCAGAACAACCACAGTCTGATCTGCTGCCACTGAGCAGCTCCACTAGAGCTGTTGGGGTTAAGGGCCTTGCTCAAGGGCACCTCAGTGGTTGTAATGAGGGAGGGACAAGTGCTGCTCTTTCACTTTCCCAACCCAGATTTTATCCTGTTGATCTGGAGATTGACCCAGCGACCTCCCGGTCACAAGCTCTCTTCTCTAACCTTTAGGCACCACTGCCCCACTATACTACGACTTTTTTCGACATACTATACTATGACGTAATACTTTAAAGTGCCCATATTATGAAAAAAAACACTTTTTCTGGTATTTGGGGAGTTATTTTGTGTCTCTGGTACTTCCACACACATACACACTTGGAAAAAAACCCCATCCATGCTGTTCTGAGTGAGATACGGTTTCTGAATGTGTCCTGTCTTCAGTCTCCGGGTCAGCTGGTCAACATCTGCACGGCTTTCTACGTCACTAGCCAAAACGAGGTGGCTAACCATAGCATGCTAGCGCTAACACTGCTACAACACACACTAGTTCACCCTAATCTCCAAAAGAACTACTTCCATGTCCCTGTTCTGCAGGTATTCCACACAAAGGTGGAAGTGTTCCCTCGTTTAGAAGAAGTCTCTCAGCTAATCCTGCCTTGTTCTACTGAAGTTGGAGAAACAGCTAGCTAGCTCATGTAGTCCTTACCTAGCTACTGAGCGTGTAGTCCTTACCTAGCTACTGAGCATGTAGTCCTTACCTAGCTACTGAGCACGTAGTCCTTACCTAGCTACTGAGCGTGTAGTCCTTACCTAGCTACTGAGCGTGTAGTCCTTACCTAGCTACTGAGCGTGTAGTCCTTACCTAGCTACTGAGCGTGTAGTCCTTACCTAGCTACTGAGCGTGTAGTCCTTACCTAGCTACTGAGCGTGTAGTCCTTACCTAGCTACTGAGCGTGTAGTCCTTACCTAGCTACTGAGCACGTAGTCCTTACCTAGCTACTGAGCGTGTAGTCCTTACCTAGCTACTGAGCATGTAGTCCTTACCTAGCTACTGAGCATGTAGTCCTTACCTAGCTACCGAGCATGTAGTCCTTACCTAGCTACCGAGCATGTAGTCCTTACCTAGCTACTGAGCATGTGCAACTGCCAACAAAGATGTTCCAGCAGTGAGAGGTCTCACTCTGTAGCTAAAACAGAGACCTGAACACAGGGTGAAAAGAGGAGCTGCAGCAATGAGCAGTACAACAAAAATATGGTGTTTTTTGAAAATTAAACCATGTAAACCTATTCTGATACAATCTCAAAATACTATTATGAACCTCAAAATGAGCATAATAGGAGCTCTTTAAGTACATTTTCATGATGATACTTACAGACTGTTACTGGAAATAACATTTTCAATGCATGACTTTAACTTGTAACAGCGTATTTTATACAGTGTTGTATTAGTACTTTTACTGCAGTAAAGGATCTGAATACTTCTGCCAGCGCTTCGTGTTCCACAGACTGTGTTTATAGGCTTTCAACATCACACATGAAAGTTTAACTCCAGTCAGCGACGTTAGAAAAAAACAGTATTCCTCCGGTGTTACACGTGTGCGTGTGCCTTTTATTTTTTCGACGGCGCTGAAGGTGATGATTTAAGCTGTCATGTTGGCGAGCAGTTTAACAATGGTTTTATAATAATATTTCAGAGATAAACATGCTGGACCGGGCCTGTAAAGTGCTCCAGTGTTTGTGCCTTTTGTGTGCAGCTCAGCGAAGGTAACGATTTAATCTGACATATTTCGGAGCAGCAGAATAATAATATTTCAGCGTGGTCTTTTTCTTAATAGCTGCGAGGAGAACAAAAGGCTGCAGGCCGTTCATCCGGCTGACGGCTTACTTTGACACCGGCTGCTCCGGGCTCGGCAGGGCGCCGCAGGAAAGAGCAGGGAGGGCGTTATAGACGGGCTGTAGCTCAAATGCTCTGACAGGGAAACATTCATGGGTCACGGGTTTGTAGTTAGTCTTGTTCAAGATGCTGAATCTCTGAAAAAGACTTGCGAGAGAGTCAAATCCGGTCTAAGGGCGCTTTCACACCTGCCTCATTTAGTTGTCATGTCTGATTATTTAAAAGAAATGAGCTGCTGTGATTATGGAGATGCAAGAAATACAGTATGCAGTAGTTCAGAACACAGGACCTTCTTCCTGTATTTACTTTCTTGCTCCCGCCCCTCAGACACATCCGACCAATAAGAGGACATATATATATTTATATATATATATGTATAACAGCATGTGTGTTCTTGTGAACGGGTCCGTATGACTTAGTATGAAAATGTATGCACACCAAGACATATTATATCCTGCGGAAAAAGGAGACTGCCGACTACACAGGCCAGCTACAGAGGCCGGCTACAGAGGCCGGCTACAGAGGCCGGCTACAGAGGCCGGCTACAGAGGCCGGCTACAGAGGCCGGCTACAGAGGCCGGCTACAGAGGCCGGCTACAGAGCCCGGCTACAGAGCCCCCAGGAACAGCGCCATGTCTCAAAGCAACCATGGGCTTAAAGGAAAAAGGAGACTGCCGACTACACAGGCCAGCTACAGAGCCCGGCTACAGAGCACGGCTACAGAGCCCGGCTACAGAGCCCGGCTACAGAGCCCGGCTACAGAGCCCGGCTACAGAGCCCGGCTACAGAGCCCGGCTACAGAGCCCGGCTACAGAGCCCCAGGAACAGCGCCATGTCTCAAAGCAACCATGGGCTTAAAGGAAAAAGGAGACTGCCGACTACACAGGCCAGCTACAGAGGCCGGCTACAGAGCCCGGCTACAGAGGCCGGCTACAGAGGCCGGCTACAGAGGCCGACTACAGAGTCCGAATACAGAGGCCGAATACAGAGGCCGACTACAGAGGCCGACTACAGAGCCCGAATACAGAGGCCGACTACAGAGCCCCAGGAACAGCGCCATGTCTCAAAGCAACCATGGGCTTAGCGGCCAACGGTGGAACTGCCCCGCTCTGGCCCAGAAAGACTTTGCATGGCGAAAGAAACGTATGAAAAATTGAGATGTATGAAAACAACGTATGCTTGTTAGAGACACGAGAGAGAAGCTCATGAACGTGCAGTGCTGCTACGACAACACAAACAAAACAAACTGTTGCTAGCGCGCGTGTCCATCGTGATGTCAACGTGGAAGATAGAGCTCCATGACATATTTTCGAGCTTCGTGACTGCTTTATGGATGCTCTGACGCATGTTTGTGAAGGAGTTTTGGATGCAGTCCGGAGCAGAAAGGCTCGCCGTGTGTCGGCACACGTCCACGGTGAAACTCAGATATTACCAGTTGGCCTGCGCTGCGTTTCCCAGCACAGCTGTCTCCCTCCCTCCCCCTCTCTCTCTGTGAGAGCTGTGTGTCCAACTGGCTGCTCAACAATAAACTCTCAGCCGCCAATCAGCCAATCACGGTCGCACATCAGCTGGTTTCAGCTGCACGCGCTCAGTGGGCTTCTCTTCCTCTGCGGCTGCTCGCCATCACTTTGCAGGTTTCCAAACACGCCAGGAAAACACAAGCAGCTTTGTTCTTTAGATGAAGCACAAGGCTTTTTATCTTTGTGCACTTTTTGGATGAACTTCCAGAGGTTTTTAGAGCAGCGTGACAGTCAACAGACTCTGAGAAATGTTAACACTGCTGCAGGTGTGAGAAAGAGAAAATATTTCAGTTTCATTAAGTAAGATTAAAGTATTCGCTTTGCCTATTATTTTCAACGTTGTTTTTGCCAATTTTCTGATATTTTAGTTGCTTTTTTCAACGTTTCCTAACTTACAAACTTACAGCCTGAGCAACTGTCACAAGTGTATAACATATTATGTAAATGTGCAATAAATAAACCAATCAGGAGTCAAATAATATAATACAATAGGCCTATGTATCAAATGACGAAAACTAAAAAAGGATCTTACTCTCATTCCCCCTGCTCTGGTGTTCCCCCCTCTCATTCCCCCTGCTCTGGCGTCTGCCCCTCTCATTCCCCCTGCTCTGGCGTTCCCCCCTCATCCCCCGTGCTCTGGCGTCTGCCCCTCTCATTCACCCTGCTCTGGCGTCTCCTCCTTTCATTCCCCCCTGCTCTTGCGTTCCCCCCCTCTCATTCCCCCCTGCTCTAGCGTTTCCCCCCTCTCATTCCCCCCTGCTCTAGCGTTTTCCCCCTCTCATTCCCCCTGCTCTAGTGTTCCCCCCTCTCATTCCCCCTGCTCTGGCGTCTGCCCCTCTCATTCCCCCTGTTCTGGTGTCTCCCCCCTCTCATTCCCCCTGCTCTAGCGTTTTCCCCCTCTCATTCCCCCTGCTCTAGCGTTTCCCCCTCTCATTCCCCCTGCTCTAGCATTTCCCCCTCTCATTCCCCCTCTCATTCCCCCTGCTCTGGCGTCTGCCCCTCTCATTCCCCCCTGCTCTAGCGTTTCCCCCCTCTCATTCCCCCCTGCTCTGGTGTTCCCCCCTCTCATTCCCCCTGCTCTGGTGTCTGCCCCCTCTCATTCCCCCCTGCTCTAGCGTTTCCCCCTCTCATTCCCCCTGCTCTGGCGTTCCCCCTCTCATTCCCCGTGCTCTGTCGTCTGCCCCTCTCATTCCCCCTGCTCTGGCGTGTCCCCCTCTCATTCCCCGTGCTCTGTCGTCTGCCCCTCTCATTCCCCCTGCTCTTGCGTCTGCCCCTCTCATTCCCCCTCTCATTCCCCCTGCTCTGGCGTCTGCCCCTCTCATTCCCCCTGCTCTGGAGATAAAATAGGGTCTAGATTGAAAAAAATCGTAGTTCCCCTTTAAGTGTAAAAACTTTCCGTCTCCAACTTGTTCCAACACTAAACGTTTGAAACGTTGAACGTGATCAGCGACGCGTCGGAAGACTTCATTAATCAGACTGATTTCAGCAGAAGTGATTTGAATAGATTGCGGTGCGTTCAAGGACCT
>NC_135874.1:27895947-27898447 GCF_031162955.1 Sander vitreus | reverse complement strand
TAATGCTGCTGTAATACTGCTGTACTACTATAATACTGCTGTAATGCTGCTGTAATATTACTGTAATACTGCTGTAATACTACTGTAATAATGCTGTAATACTGCTGTAATGCTGCTGTAATACTACTGTAATGCTGCTGTAATATTACTGTAATGCTGCTGTAATATTACTGTAACACTGCTGTAATGCTGCTGTAATACTGTGGTAATGCTGCTGTAATACTACTGTAATACTGCTGTAATGCTGCTGTAATAATGCTGTAATACTGTTGTAATGCTGCTGTAATACTACTGTAATGCTGCTGTAATATTACTGTAATGCTTCTGTAATATTACTGTAACACTGCTGTAATGCTGCTGTAATACTGTAGTAATGCTGCTGTAATACTACTGTAATACTGCTGTAATGCTGCTGTAACACTGCTGTAATGCTGCTGTAATACTGCTGTAATACTACTGTAATACTACTGTAATGCTGCTGTAATATTACTGTAATACTGCTGTAATACTACTGTAATAATGCTGTAATACTGCTGTAATGCTGCTGTAATACTGCTGTAATACTACTGTAATACTGCTGTAATGCTGCTGTAATATTACTGTAATACTGCTGTAATATTACTGTATCACTGCTGTAATGCTGCTGTAATACTGATGTAATACTGCAGTAAAATTTCATACTGACGTTTGATGTTTTTGGCGGTACTTTCCAAAGTCCTTGTAACTGCCGGCGGCCTCGCCGCTAATTAGCTACCGCTACACCTGTCTTTCTGTTTCTTTCTCTTCTTCGCTCGTTCCCTCCGTTGTCTACCAAACAAAAAGTTCACGCCCCCCCCCCCCCCCTCCTCCCCCGTCTCCCCCGTCTCCCCCCTCTTTACTCCCCCTGACACCTCGCTGCATCTCGGCACAGCTGGAGGCTGCGTCAGCGCCGCTCTATTGTCGGTCGTATTTGCATAAAGTGAGAGAGAGTTTGGTATGACAATCTCCCTCTCCCCCTCTCTCTCTCTCTCCCCCTCCCTCTCCCCCTCTCTCTCTCTCTCCCTCTCACACCTCTCTCTCTCTCCCCCTCTCTCTCCCTCTCTCTCTCTCTCTCTCTCTCTCTCTCTCCCTCCCTCTCTCTCTCTCTCTCTCTCTCCCTCTCACCCCTCTCTCTCTCTCTCCCTCCCTCCCTCTCCTCTCTCCCTCTCTCTCTCTCTCCTCTCCTCTCCCTCTCCTCTCTCTCTCTCTCTCTCTCTCTCCCTCTCTCTCTCCTCTACCCTCTCTCTCTCTCCCCCCCTCTCCCTCTCCCTCCTCTCTCTCTCTCTCTCTCTCTCTCTCTCTCTCTCTCCCTCCCTCTCCCCCCTCTCTCTCCCTCTCTCTCTCTCCCTCTCCCTCTCTCTCTCTCTCCCTCTCCTCCCACATCCTCTATGTCTGTATATATTTGTGTATGCTAATGAGGGATTTCTGTGCTGCCAGCCATAATGGAGTTGCTGGATAATAACCCTGCAAAACAAACTCCGCCGCAAACCAACAATCCAATTATCTCTGCTCCTGTTCCTCCGAGCGCGCTGTAATTACTGCACACGGGCACAAGAAGAGGAGAAAGAAGACGAAACGTGTTCTTAAACGCGGGAGAAAGTGAGACAAAAACTGGATGTGACCCGACACAAATCATAACAAAATGATTAGGATTGATTTCATGTTTTTTTTTATTCACCCATAAACCCATTCCTTTTGTCGGGTACTTCTTCGGTTCAGATTTACCCATGATGCATTGCAATAAACAGGGAGGAACGGACGTAAAAAAGTGACAGCGCGACAAATAATCTTCCTCGCTTTCTGCCCACAAATTCAACGTAAAACAGACGTTAAAGCCTCTCACCTACAGGATGTCCCGCAGAGAAGGCAAGCCAGACCAATACGGCCGTCGGTCGACACAAATCACAACAAATAATCAGGTTATATTACATTTTTTACGTTTATTTTGTTGATCTTTTTGCTATTTTTTTAATGTTTTTTTGACTTTTTGGGCACTTCTTTGACACTTTTTTCGCATTGTTTTAGCTTTCTCAGAGCTATCTTAGAGCTTTCTTAGAGCTTTCTTAGAGCTATCTTAGAGCTTTCGTAGAGCTTTCGTAGAGCTATTGTAGAGCTATTGTAGAGCTTTCTTAGAGCTTTCTTAGAGCTTTCGTAGAGCTTTCGTAGCGCTATCGTAGAGCTATCGTAGAGCTTTCTTAGAGCTTTCGTAGAGCTATCGTAGAGCTTTCTTAGAGCTATCTTATAGCTTTCTTAGAGCTTTCTCAGAGCTATCTTAGAGCTATCTTAGAGATTTCTCAGAGCTTTCTCAGAGCTATCTTAGAGCTTTCTCAGAGCTTTCTTAGAGCTTTTTAAAGCCTCTCAACTACAGTATGTCCCGCAGCGAAGACAAGCCAGACAAAAAATGGCGTCAATCGACACAAATCACACCAAATAATCAGGTTACATTTCATTTTTCAACGTGTCTTTTACGTCTTTTTTTGTT
>NC_135874.1:27858447-27888447 GCF_031162955.1 Sander vitreus | reverse complement strand
TACGATCTCATATTGTCCTAAAATACTTCACCGAAACGTGTTTCTGAAAACATTTTAAGCGAGAAATGGGCCGTGCAGTTGCTGAATCTGTCTTCATTTCAGATCAACAAAGGTCAGTTTAATAGATGTTCGTCAGAGGCTCATCCCGCACGCTATTTCCGGGTGAGTCCCGACTGCCCTGTCTCTGACTGAGCATGTCAGGTCGGCCAAAATGAAGACCGACAGCTCCTCCAACGGACGACAGCACGAACACACCGAACAGACTCGAGTCACCGACCTCGTCAGACTGTCAGAAAGCCGATTATCGGGTTGGTGTGTCAGGGCCTTAAAGGGTAACTACCGTTTTTTTCAACCTGGACCCTGTTTTCCTGTGTTTTTGTGTGTAAGTGACTGATGGGAACAACCATAGAAATAAAATGGATGGAAAGGCCATTTACATTCAAATCAACGTAGCAGAATGGTTTTGGAGGTTTTGGAGTGGAGTAGTAACGTTACTGAGTCAAATTAACTTCATGCTTCAATCACGCAAAGCACCCTGCTATCGCCACGAGCGACATCTGTATTCGGCTCGTTTTCTGTAAACGATGTGGCGAGGGGGTAACGTTAAGGCGGAGTTAGCAAGCTAACGTTAGCCAGCTAACACCTGCTGGCTGTCTGGCTGGTTCCGCTAGGCTTTCATGCTGCATCAGTTACAGAGAATGAGCTGAACAGCGGGCTGGGTCTAACGTTAGCGGTCCTCTGACCCACTGCAGCTGGGTCTAACGTTAGCGGTCCTCTGACCCACTGCAGCTGGGTCTAACGTTAGCGGTCCTCTGACCCACTGCAGCTGGGTCTAACGTTAGCGGTCCTCTGACCCACTGCCGCTGGGTCTAACGTTAGCGGTCCACTGACCCACTGCCACTGGGTCTAACGTTAGCGGTCGCTGACCCACTGCCGCTGGGTCTAACGTTAGCGGTCCGCTGACCCACTGCCGCTGGGTCTAACGTTAGCGGTCCTCTGACCCACTGCCGCTGGGTCTAACGTTAGCGGTCCTCTGACCCACTGCCGCTGGGTCTAACGTTAGCGGTCCACTGACCCACTGCCGCTGGGTCTAACGTTAGCGGTCCACTGACCCACTGCCGCTGGGTCTAACGTTAGCGGTCCGCTGACCCACTGCCGCTGGGTTCTAACGTTAGCGGTCTGCTGACCCACTGCCGCTGGGTCTAGCGTTAGCGGTCTGCTGACCCACTGCCGCTGGGTTTAGCGTTAGCGGTCCGCTGACCCACTGCGCTGGGTCTAGCGTTAGCGGTCCGCTGACCCACTGCCGCTGGGTCTAGCGTTAGCGGTCCGCTGACCCACTGCCGCTGGGTCTAACGTTAGCGGTCCGCTGACCCACTGCCGCTGGGTTTGCGTTAGCGGTCCCTGCCCCACTGCTGCTGACCCCCTGCGTGACCCACTGCCGCTGGGTCTAAAGTTAGCGGTCCGCTGACCCACTGCCGCTGGGTTTAACATTAGCGGTCCGCTGACCCACTGCCGCTGGGTTTAACGTTAGCGGTCCGCTGACCCACTGCCACTGGGTCTAAAGTTAGCGGTCCGCTGACCCACTGCCGCTGGGTCTAACGTTAGCGGTCCGCTGACCCACTGCCGCTGGGTCTAACGTTGCCCTCTGACCCACTGCGCTGGGTCTAATGTACGTTCTGACCCACTGCCGCTGGGTCTAATGTTAGCGGTCTGCTGACCCACTGCCGCTGGGTCTAACGTTGGCGGTCCCACTACGTCATGACCCACTGCCGCTGGGTTTAACGTTAGCGGTCCGCTGACCCACTGCCGCTGGGTTTAACATTAGCGGTCCGCTGACCCACTGCCACTGGGTCTAACGTTAGCGGTCCGCTGACCCACTGCCGCTGGGTTTAACATTAGCGGTCCGCTGACCCACTGCCACTGGGTCTAAAGTTAGCGGTCCACTGATCCACTGCCGCTGGGTTTAACGTTAGCGGTCCGCTGACCCACTGCCACTGGGTCTAAAGTTAGCGGTCCGCTGACCCACTGCCGCTGGGTTTAACGTTAGCGGTCCGCTGACCCACTGCCGCTGGGTCTAAAGTTAGCGGTCCGCTGACCCACTGCCGCTGGGTTTAACATTAGCGGTCCGCTGACCCACTGCCACTGGGTCTAAAGTTAGCGGTCCACTGATCCACTGCCGCTGGGTTTAACATTAGCGGTCCGCTAACCCACTGCTGCTGGGTCCAACGTTAGCGGTCTGCTGACCCACTGCCGCTGGGTCTAACGTTAGCGGTCCGCTGACCCACTGCCGCTGGTTCCAACGTTAGCGGTCCGCTGACCCACTGCTGCTGGATTTAACGTTAGCGGTCCGCTGACCCACTGCCGCTGGGTTTAGGGTTGTCACTATGACTTTTTGAATTTGTGTCCACTAAAAGTTCTGTTTTTGCCGCTGTCAGACTCAGATTAATATTCTAAGTGTCTGACAACATTATGGAAAGGATCCCTACAGAGATAGACCTTTAAAACCTCTTTAAGACCTTTCTGTTTAATCAGAAACAGCTCCGAGATCGCTAGCGCTAAACCCACCAGACTCCATTTAAAAAAACAATACTTTTAGCGTGTGTAGAGCCAACATATTTTCACATGTAAATCAGTAAACTATGTGTTTATTCCAACAAAAAACTAGAGTTGTGATGATTGGAAAAGTGGGAAGATGAACCTCAAACTGCTTTTCTATACATTTTAGACAATATAAATAATTGTAATAGCTGATAACGACTTTATTGATCCACACTTAACCTCGGGAAGTTCCCTGTGGAGCTGCCACAGGGAGGTCAAAGGCCAAAAGTCGGCTGCAGAACAGATCCAGGAGCTGCAGAGGATTCAGTGTCTTGCTCAAGGGCACAGGCGTAAACTGATAACACCAAACGGATGAGAACGGACAGAGAACTGCTGCTAACATTACATCTCAGTGAAAGGAGAAGGAACTATTATGAGATGACACTCAAATAACTATACTTAAATGTATAACTTCAGTCTAAGACATAAATCTGTAAAATAACAGAAAGGTTCTGGCAGCTCATCCCCCTCCCCCCCAGACTTTGTCCCGTAATTAAAAAACAGAAATTTTGTGTAGCTACAGTTAAAATACAGAACATTTTCTGTTATTGAAAAATCTCTCATACAAAGCTGCTCAGTTAGTGAAAAGTGTCACAAAGGTGGAAGAAATGGACAAACGAAGCTAGATATCCGCAGGGCTAACGTTAGCAGTAGCTAGATATCTGCAGGGCTAACGTTAGCAGTAGCTGCAGGGCTAACGTTAGCGTAGCTAGATATCTGCAGGGCTAACGTTACAGGTAACTAGATATCTGCAGGGCTAACGTTAGCGGTAGCTAGATATCTGCAGGGCTAACGTTAGCGGTAGCTAGATATCTGCAGGGCTAACGTTAGCGGTAGCTAGATATCTGCAGGGCTAACGTTAGAGGTAACTAGATATCTGCAGGGCTAACGTTAGTCAGCTCTGCGGGGGTAGCTAGATATCTGCAGGGCTAACGTTAGCGGTAGCTAGATATCTGCAGGGCTAACGTTAGAGGTAACTAGATATCTGCAGGGCTAACGTTAGAGGTAACTAGATATCTGCAGGGCTAACGTTAGAGGTAGCTACATATCTGCAGGGCTAACGTTAGCGGTAGCTACATATCTGCAGGGCTAACGTTAGCGGTAGCTAGATATCTGCAGGGCTAACGTTAGAGGTAACTAGATATCTGCAGGGCTAACGTTAGAGGTAGCTAGACTACCGCTAGTTGACGTTTTGATCACTAATCTGCTACAGCTGTCAAGGTTTCTAGGCGACATGACAACGCAAACAGGAAATGCTCTGTAGACCAGAACCGTCTCATTTTGGAGACTGCTCGGTTCAGCCTTTCTTGGGCTTTGAAGGCTGCGGCTGAGGTACTTCGAAGGCTGCGGCCCCTGAATTGGGACCCAGCTTGCGTCTGTCTGCAGCCTCAGAGAGGAAGTGCCAGCGCTGAGTTAAATAAAGCCTTTAAAGGATTAGTCGGCACTGTGTTTAAAGTGTTTCTATCAAAGCGTGTAATCCCCCGTCCACAGGCCTGCTGAGAGGCTGAACTCTGCAGAGAGTGACTCGTCTTCCTCTTTAAAGAGCAGAGACAACACTGGGGTCAAGACCTTTGACCCCTCCAGCCCTCCCTCAGTGTTTACCGGACCTCTTCCTCCCTCTGTTGTTTCCTCTCCCTCTGTCCGTCTGTCCCCGTGCGTTAACTGTCTGTTGATGTGATTCTGAATACGTTCCCTCCTCCTCTTCATCCCTCCTTCCTCCTTTAACTCTCCTGTTGTCCTCGGGTCAAATCTGACCCATTTTCAAAAAGTTTCTATATCAGAAATTTGGGTTTTCATTCAACCAAATAAAAAATAAAAAAATAATGTGGGTGGTTCCGTACGACCATTACTCTTCACAAGTAAAATAAATGAATCAGTTCACTTCTTTCTTTGACTTTGGGTGTTTTATTTCATTTTATAGCATAAAAAAAAGAGAAAATCATAAAAGAACGATGAAAATGTCGAAAAAGATGTCCAAATTTTGACCCAGAAAAACATAAAGCTGGGCGCCAGGTTAGCTCAGTTGGTGCACCCATATATAGAGGGTTACTCCTCAACACAGCAGGTCTGTGTTCAACTCCAACCTGCAGCCCTTTGTTGCATCATTCCCTCCTCTCTCTCCCCTCTCATGTCTTCCGCTGTCCAGTCAAAATAAAGGCTTAAAATGCCCAAAAAAATCATCTTTAAAAACATTTTTTTTATAGTTGACAAGAATACATCACGGGGGTTAAATGCATCGTGAGTAAAAAATGTCAAAAAGCGTCAAAAACGTGGAGCAAACCCCCACAGAAACGTCAGAAAAAGTGACAAACATTGACATTTTTTGACCGAGAAAACCAAAATGTTGCATGGGCCGACGGGTTAAGTTTCTTGGAAGTACGTGGTTTGTTCCTTCCTTCCTTTCTTCCTTTTTCTGTTACATCCTTCCTGTTGTTCTACTTTCTTTTCTCACTTTCGTTCTATATACTTCTATCTTTCATCGATTACTTATTTTCCCTCCTTTCTTGATGCTTCTTTGTAACTTTGCTTCTTCTCTTCCGACTTTGCGTCCTGTCTTCCTATCATCCTCTTTTCTGACTTTCATTATCTCCTTTTCCTTCCTTTCCTTCTGCGGCGAACACAACAAACACTTGACACAGCTTTCTGTCACACACACACACACACACACACACACACACACACACAGACACACACACACACACACACACACACACACACACACACACACACACAGACAGACACACACACACACACACACACACACACACACATACACACACATAGATCAACAGTTCCTCCCTACTCCTTCCTTCCTTCCTTCCTTCCTTCCTCCGTCCTTTCCTCCTTTCCTTCCTTCCATCCTTCCTTCCTTCCTTCCTTCCTTCAATCCTTCCTCCCTCCTTTCCTTCCGTCCTTCCATCCTTCCTTCCTTCCTTCCTTCCATCCTTCCTTCCTTCCATCCTTCCTCCCTCCCTCCCACCCTCCCATCCTCCCACCCTCCCATCCCTTCCTTCCTTCCTTCCTTCCTTCCTGTCCCTCCCTCCTTTCCTCCCATCCTCCCACCCTTCCTTCCTTCCTTCCTTCCTCCTTTCCTTCCTTCCTTCCTTCCTTCCTTCCTTCCATCCTTCCTTCCTTCCTTCCTTCCTTCCATCCTTCCTTCCTTCGTCCTTCCTCCCTCCTTTCCTCCCATCCTTCCTTCCTTCCTTCCTTCCTCCCTCCCTCCCTCCCTCCTTTCCTCCCATCCTTCCTCCCTCCCTCCCTTCCTTCCTTCCTCCCCTCCTTTCCTTCCGTCCTTCCATCCTTCCTTCCTTCCTTCCTTCCATCCTTCCTTCCTTCCTTCCTTCATCCCTCCCTCCTTTCCTCCCATCCTCCCACCCTCCCATCCTTCCTTACTTCCTTCCTCCCTCCCTCCTTTCCTCCCATCCTTCCTCCCTCCCTCCCATCCCTCCTTTCCTCCCATCCTTCGTCCCTCCCTCCTTTCCTCCCATCCTCCCACCCTTCCTTCCTTCCTTCCTCCCTCCCTCCTTTCCTCCCATCCTTCCTTCCTTCCTTCCTTCCTTCCTCCCGTTACCCTCTCGGAGGAGAACGCGACTCCTCTGCGGCTGTAATCACTTTACTACTGTTTTTGTTCAGCGGTAAGTGGACTAAATATTTGGATGCTCATAAGCAAAGCAGAATAATTGAACGTGTGATTTGTGGCAGCTGGCTCAGAGTCTTTGGGGCTCGTCTCGCCGTAATGAAAACAGCCAGCGAGCCGCCGTAAACAAAAGCAACTTGTTATGTTGCAAGCCCCTCGCTGTGCTCAGCCATGTGTGGGAAACAACTCATTTCCTTGATGGCGTACTGTAATCATGGCGGAGCTTTACCTCGCGCTGTGCCGAGCGCCGCTCGTCTTATTAATCCGGAGAGAGAGAGAGAGGCGTCCACTCCTGGCAGAGCTGCTATTACTGTAAACACTTTAAAAGTACAAAGAGGCAAAGAACAATGCAGAGGAAACTGAATTATTATAATTATTAAAGAGAGACGCGAGCCTGTTTGCCCCAGCCGCCGCTGCTGGAGCTTCAAATCTGAAATCCCTGGACCGAGTACTCAGGCTTTTATAAATTATAACTTGCCTGTAATGATCAAAATAACCACAGTTATAATAATTAGGCAGAAGGAGGAGAGACTCTCCAAACAGCTGTAAGCTTTCGTTCATTTCCATCATTGCTTTATTCTCTCAATATCTGCACAGAAACCCCCTGAAAGTGCAAAAATACAAAAGGTGGAAAAAGTGTCCAAAAAAGTTTTCAATAGCGATATAATCGACCGATCTGTAGAACTGAGTTTCTAAAAAGCAACGACTCAAAAGCGCCAAAAAAGAAAAGACTTTATTTGCAAAACATCTAAAAGAAAACACAGAGCAGTGTGTATATTCTGCAACGTTACGCTAACGACACGATGCACTAAGTAAGGAAGCATAAGGAAAGGTAGGGATTTCGCGATAGCTATACATATTAACTAGCTGTGTATATACATCTGTTTCAGATGTTTGGACTGTCTCGGTCTCGACCCCTCAAAGTCTCGGTCTCGACCCCTCAAAGTCTCGGACTTGTCTCGGTCTCGACCCCTCAAAGTCTCGGTCTTGTCTCGGTCTCGACCCCTCAAAGTCTCGGTCTTGTCTCGGTCTCGACCCCTCAAAGTCTCGGTCTTGTCTCAGTCTCGACCCCTCAAAGTCTCGGTCTCAACCCCTCAAAGTCTCGGTCTCGACCCCTCAAAGTCTCGGTCTTGTCTCGGTCTCAACCCCTCAAAGTCTCGGTCTCGACCCCTCAAAGTCTCGGTCTCAACCCCTCAAAGTCTCGGTCTTGTCTCGGTCTCAACCCCTCAAAGTCTCGGTCTCGTCCCCTCAAAGTCTCGGTCTTGTCTCGGTCTTGTCTCGGTCTCAACCCCTCAAAGTCTCGGTCTCGACCCCTCAAAGTCTCGGTCTCAACCCGTCAAAGTCCCAGTCTCAACCCCTCAAAGTCTCGGTCTCGACCCCTCAAAGTCTCGGACTTGTCTCGGTCTCGACCCCTCAAAGTCCCGGTCTCGACCCCTCAAAGTCCCGGTCTCGACCCGTCAAAGTCTCGGTCTTGTCTCGGTCTCGACCCCTCAAAGTCTCGGTCTCGTCTCGGTCTCAACCCCTCAAAGTCTATGTCTCCACCCCTCAAAGTCTTGTTCTTTTCTTTGCCTCTTCCATCCTCCTCTCTCTCCTTATCTCTTGATCTGTCTCATCTGGTCCTCTCTCTCTCTGAAGACTCTCTCAGAAAAATAGAGAGAGGTGGGGGCTTATATGTCGACCCCTGAGAGGGGTCAAGAGTCGGGGGTCAGGGAGCAGGGAGGGGTCAAGAGGAAGTCCTTTGTGCCAGCTGAGAGCCACTTATCATCCTCATCTACCGGAGCAGCAATCTGCCAATCAGGAAGAGAGGGGAGCGGGGCCAACAGGTATCAGCGAGCACTTCCACACTGCCGCCGCTGTCCCCCGAGGGCGCCGTGCCGCAGATATATGGCTCTGGGGTCCGGGGAGGGCCGTGGGATTGTTTACCGTGTCCCTCTGTCCCCCGACCCCAAACGCTATGTCGTCTCCTCTAACCTGGTTACACCGAACACGTCATGCTGGCGCGGCCGCATTTAAAGGCACACACTCCAAGAAATATCTATGTACTAACAGTGGCATGCAGCCTGGTTGCACAGAACTCCGTGAAATGATCATGAATGGTTAGCATTACGTGTTGGTGGCACGTAATGTGTGAAAAATCCATGTGGCCACCACGGAAAACAATGCCAATGTAAAGTCAATGAGAAGATGACGTAGCATTAAGAGCGACTACGGTAGAGAGTAGTATGAAAGGCCGAAATTCCGCATAAGGAGGTTGGTTGGGGGGGAGGATGGGTCAAACACAGGATTTTCTCTCAGGAGAGCGGGGTTCACGTCACGCATGTCAAGTTTCCTGAAGTCGCTTTCTTCTTTTCCGTCCCGTTCTTCCCGTGTGTCACGGAATCGTAAATCCACCCACACTGTACATTCTCTAGAGATGTTCCAACAGGTTCTCACACTCATCTTGTAAAATATGGACGCTTGGTCAGCTGCCTTTGTCGTTCTTATTGACGCTAAAAGTCTCCTTTAGCTCTATAAGTAAACGTGCTTGGTCGGGACTATTGATGTCCCTTTAGCGCTACGAGTAAACGTGCTTGGTCGGGACTATTGCCGTCCCTTTAGCGCTGTAAGTAAACGTGCTTGGTCGGGACTATTGACGTCCCTTTAGCGCTATAAATAAACGTGCTTGGTCGGGACTATTGACGTCCCTTTAGCGCTATAAATAAACGTGCTTGGTCGGGACTATTGGCGTCCCTTTAGCGCTATAAATAAACGTGCTTGGTCGGGACTATTGCCGTCCCTTTAGCGCTATAAGTAAACGTGCTTGGTCTGGACTATTGACGTCCCTTTAGCGCTATAAATAAACGTGCTTGGTCGGGACTATTGTCGTCCCTTTAGCGCTACGAGTAAACGTGCTTGGTCGGGACTATTGCCGTCCCTTTAGAGCTATAAGTAAACGCGCTTGGAAGCAAAAAATGGTATCGGAAACTGTCCATAGAACATGATTCACCGTTATTTTACTGTTTATTTATGTTTCAAATAGCTTTATGGGACCTTTATCTGTGCTCCAACAACTATCGTACACCCTGAGAAACATCTGGCTATTAACAGCTGTATGACTGTATATTTTAACTGAAATTTTCCGAAGCTTCATGGTTGTTTGGGGTTTGGGGGATTAGAGAAGTCCACGTTGTCACTTTTTTGTCGACCTTTGCTGCTTTTTAATGGCAATTTGGGCGGGGTTTTTTGTGTTGTGTTGTCATTTTGATGCTTTGTTTTAGAAGAATGCCTTTTTATTGTCACTATACACATGTACAACGAGATTAAAAGCAACTCCTTTTCCAGTGCCAACATATGTAAAATAAATATAACATGGAATAAAATAAGTAGCTAGGTAAAAAGTGGGGTAAGGTGCACAGTTCTGAGACGCTATATACATATATAAAAATAAATAAATATGGTTTTAATACAGTGTGATATGCATTGTGGGTTATTGTGGGTATTATTTGAATATTGCCCAATAGTGGTGATCCTATTCAATGAGTAATATATATTGCACAGTAATCAAATTGCACAGTATTATCAATAGTAGGCCTATTAAATATTAAATATTGCACAGTAGGTGGGTAGAAGAAAGTCCGGGGGTTGGGGGGTTTAACATTTTGGAAGTTTTTTTCCAACTTTTTCAGAAGTTTACTAACTGAGAGAGTTGCATAAAGGCCTAAAAGAAAGTGTTCTGTATTTTTTCTGTCACTACACACAACTTTTACAGATCTTTTTTTATTTGAGTGTAAAAAATAAATCTGTTAAATAACAGAAAAAGTTCAGGCAGCTAATTGACCCGGACTTTGCCCCGTAATTACAAAACAGCAATGTGAAAACTGAAACTGATGTCGTGCAAAAGACCAACAGTTCGTTGGACAAATAACTCCTTACATGTTTCCCGCCTCTTTTAAAACCTGCTGTGAGAGAAGCTTCTGGGATGTCTGTTGATTCGCTGTCACACGTTTTAATCCAGCGGTCCTTCAATTATCCTGAAACCCAATCTGCTGTCACCTGCACCAGACCCGCCCACGGCAGGTTAACGCCAAACATTCCCACCCACCCGCCCCGCTAACACCAAACATCCCCCCCCGCCCGCCCCGCTAACACCAAACATTCCCCCCCGCCCCTTCTTGGCTAACACCAAACATTCCCACTGTACCTATACTCCCTGCAGAGTAGCCGTTCCCTGCCCTCCTCTAGCATCGCTCCCAGGTTTAGAAGCTACTTTATTTCATAGATAGAAAGGTAGGAAGGGAGGGAGGAAGGAAGTTAGCAAGGTAGGAAGGTAGGGATGAAGGGAGGGAGGAGGGAGGAGGGAGGGAGGGAGGAGGAAGGAAGTTAGCAAGGTAGGAAGGTAGGGATGAAGGGAGGGAGGAGGGAGGGAGGGAGGAAGTTAGCAAGGTAGGAAGGTAGGGATGAAGGGAGGGAGGAGGGAGGGAGGAAGGAAGTTAGCAAGGTAGGAAGGTAGGGATGAAGGGAGGGAGGAGGGAGGAGGGAGGGAGGGAGGGAGGAAGGAAGTTAGCAAGGTAGGAAGGTAGGGATGAAGGGAGGGAGGAGGGAGGAAGTTAGCAAGGTAGGAAGGTAGGGATGAAGGAAGGGAGGAGGGAGGGAGGAAGGGAGGGAGGAAGGGAGAAGGGAGGAGGGTAGGAGAGGGAGGGAGGAGGATGAGGGGAGGGGAGGTAGGGAGGGGAGGAAGGGAGGGAGGAGAGGAAGGAGCAAGGGAGGAAGGGGAGGGAGGAAGGGGAGAGTAGGTAGGGAAGGAGGGAGGGAGGGAGGGAGGGAGGGAGGGTAGGAGGGAGGGAGGAAGGAAGGGAGGAAGAGGGAGGGAGGGAGGGAGGGAGGGAGAGATAGGTAGGAAGGGAGAGAGGGAGGAAGGAAGGGAGGGAGGGAGGAGAGAGGGAGGAAATGGGAGATAGATAGGAAGGGAGGGAGGGAGGGAGGAAGGGAGGGAGAGGGGAGATAGATAGGAAGGGAGGGAGGGAGGAAGGAAGGAAGGGAGGGAGGGGGGGAGGCAGGGATGAAGGGGGGGAGGTAGGGAGGAAGGAAATAAAGTCTTTGAGGGGCAAGTCCAAGTCAAGTCTCAAGTGTCTGGCCATCCGATCTGTCCCGTACGCTGTATTGTTAAAGAGCTCATATTCTGCTCATTTTCAGCTTCATAACTGTATTTTGAGGTTATACCAGAATAGTTTACATGGTTCATAAAACACCATATTTTAGTTGTACTGCACGTTGCTGCAGCTCCTCTTTTCACCCTGTGTTCAGGTCTCTGACGAAGAAAGCCGTGCAGATGTTGACCAGCTCACCCGGAGACTGAAGGCAGGACACATTCAGAACCCGTATCTCACTCAGAACAGCATGGAGGGTTTGTTTTCTAAGTGTGTATGTGTGTGGAAGCACCAGAGACAGGCACTTTAAATCATATGAACTCACAGCATGTCCTGTAGCTACCATCCTCCTCCAGCCCTCAGACCTGGAGAAATATGAACCTAAGTCTGTCACATCATACCGATACAACTATAAAGATACAATGGGCCTGTTCCCAGCATTAGCACAACACTGTGTGATGGTTAGCTTGTTACCTGTGACGATATATGCTAAATGTAACGTCTCTTTCACATTAGCGTGTGACTGACCTATCTGGGTGCGTTTGGAGATGCCTGATGAAGTTCAACGTTGTTGATCTGGCATCACACACACCTTGCGTGTAGCTGTTAGCTTACTGCCTCTGTTAAACTAATGACAAAAGGAACAACTCTGGGAGGACTTGGTGTCGCCATCGTCAATGTATTTTTTGGTATGTGAGTGCGTGCACATAAGGCATAGAGCATGTGTTACGTTGCACATTATGGCAAAGGGCCGGGGACATGAGGCTCGTCATACGTTTCCCCAACGTATACGCACCAATAAAAGAAAATAGAAATGCATGAATACATTTAGATTTAAAAAGCAATATTTGCATGAAAACAGGTTGTTGACGAGTCTCGAAGCTCGAGTCCGAGTCAAGTCTGAAGTCAGCTGTTTGTGCGACTTAAGTGCGACTCGAGTCCCCATCGCTGATAGGTAGATAGATAGATAGACAGATAGATAGATAGATAGATAGGTAGGTAGATAGATTTTAAAGTGCAGTTTTCTTCTGATATTGTTTTTTCAACTAACACAGAAAATGTCCGTGTTTCTTTAGCGATGTGTTCATCGCACCGGTTGATATCGCAATGACGATAAAAAAAGGATTCATTGTGCAGCCCTGATTTTAATATCACTGAGTGAAGAAGACCAGGCAGCTCTGGTAGAAAGCTGAGTCCCTGCAGTCCGCTGGGTCTGGGAGAATCCTCTCTCCGTGTTTCTCAGACCCGGCCGCCCTGCAGGGATTACAGCGCTGCGGGAAGCTGCAGCGGCGAGGCCCAAAACCACAGCTGCTCCCCGGGGAGGAAGGGGAGGCACTCAGCCGGGGAGCCGGGGGAACAGGTGCAGGGTGGAAACCAAATCTCATCTACAGGTAATGAATTACTACACTGGGATAAACGGTTTCTCTGGCTGACATGTTGCTTCACTTTGAACACACACTGTCATTTATTTTTACACGGGGAGCGAAACTTGGCCTGCGTATACTCGCGTGGCTCCGTGGGGTCTACTACGCTCCTCATGTGAAGGACACAACCCGTTCTCACTCTGAACTCGTAAAATAAGGACGTTTGGACAGTGTCTGTCAGCGTCTGATGCGACGAAATACAGATGCAAAAAGACTACAGATACAGATGCAAAAGGACTACAGATAGGCCTATAGATGCAAAAGGACTACAGATAGGCCTATAGATGCAAAAGGACTACAGATATAGATGCAAAAGGACTACAGATAGGCCTATAGATGCAAAAAGACTACAAATACAGATGCAAAAGGACTACAGATACAGATGCAAAAGGACTACAGATAGGCCTATAGATGCAAAAAGGACTACAAATACAGATGCAAAAGGACTACAGATACAGATGCAAAAGGACTACAAATATAGATGCAAAAGGACTACAAATATAGATGCAAAAGGACTACAGATATAGATGAGAAAGGATTACATGAAAGCAACCAACTGTGGCTGGGTTAGCTCAGTTGGTAGAGCGGGCACACATATATATATAGTTTTACACCTCGACTCAGCGGCCGCGGGTTCGATTGCGGCCTTTTGCTGCATGTCATCCCCCCCCCTCCCCTTTCATGTCTTCATCTGTCCTGTGGAATCAAAGGCCTAAAATGCCAAAAAAAATGATCCTTATAAATGCAAACAACCTCCTGTAAATGAAACAAAGATGGTCTCTGTTTTCTGTCTGAAGATGAGCGCAGGTTAACACTTCATAGCCGTGCTGCCTGATTGAACCTTTCTCTGGGGTGTTCGGGGCAGTCTGCCGTATTTACACCACAGTGGAAATGAAATTATCTCTGCTGGAAGCGAGCTTGATTGAGAGAAGGAAGGAATAAAAAAAATGATGAGTATTTTCAGGCCGCAGCAATCCAAATGCTCTCGGCTTCGGGGGTTGGTGAAACACACACTTCTTTTATTCCCCGCGCGTCAATCATCGTCCGTTCTTATTAAAAATGATTAGTTAAGAGAAAGAAAAACACTGTGATGCTGCGGCGGAGATCTCCGGGAAGCGAGCGAGCGAGCGAAAGAGCGTGTGGCGGTCTGATTGCGGCAGCAGCGGCGCTCGGCCCCTTCTCCGCCAATGGCCCTCGCCGGCTGCTGAATGCCAGCAATCATTCGTCTGATTTTATATGAGGAGGAACGGAGTGAGACATCTTGATTAATGCTGATTTGGGTGGGTGGATGGATGGATGGAAGGGTGGGAGGGTGGATGGTTGGTTGGTGGATGGATGGGTGGATGGATGGATGGATGGAAAGGTGGGAGGGTGGATGGATGGATGGATGGATGGGTTGGTGGGTGGGAGGGTGGGTGGATGGATGGATGGATGGGAGGGTGGGTGGATGGGTGGGTGTGTGGATGGATGGATGGGTGGATGGATAGACGGGTGGATGGATGGATGCATGGACGGGTGGATGGATGGATGGATGGGTGGACGGATGGATGGATGGGTGGATGGGTATGTGGATGGGTGGATGGATGGATGGGTGGATGGATAGATAGATGGATGGTCTGTGGATGGATGATGGATAGATGGGTGGATGGATGGATGGATGGGTGTGTAGATGGGTGGATGGGTGGGAGGGTGGGTGGGTGGATAGATGGATGGATGGATGTGTGGATGGATGGGTGTGTGGGTGGATGGGTGGGTGTGTGGATGGGTGGGTGGATGGATGGGTGGATGGATGGATCGATAGATGGATGGGTCTGTGGATGGATGGATGGATGGATGGGTGGATAGATGGAAGGGTGGGAGGGTGGATGGATGGATGGGTTGGTGGGTGGGAGGGTGGATGGATGGATGGGTGGATGATAGGTGGGTGGGAGGGTGGGTGGATGGATGATGGATGGGTGGACGGATGGATGGATAGATGGACGGGTGGATGGATGGATGGATGGGTGGATAGATGGATGGATGTGTGGGTGGATGGATGGGTGTGTAGATGGATAGATGGATGGATTGATAGATGGATGGGTTAGGGTTAAAATATCTTAAAATCTCCTTTCAAATACCAATTTTTTTTTTATACATACATAACATACATACATACATCCTGATACCACTAACGTAACAATTGGTTTAACTGTTACACAGCTTTTTTAGGTTCTATAAATGCATCATCTTTCCAAAAGTCAATGAGTAATAAAGTAATACGATTCAGATTCCCGTAAATCTACAGGTCACGTTGCTGTACCATGGAGCCATCAGCTGTCGGCGAATGAAAGCCTTCGTTTTTATTCAGGAAACAAGTCTGATGAAGTCTGCTTCACCCGCTGGTGCTTGAATCAACGTGCAAATCAGCGAGAGGCTGCAGGCTGGCTACGGAGACGAAAGGAAAGACTTCTGGACAAGAAAAAATCAAAGCGAGGCTGCTTGGCCTCTCAGAGGGAGAATGAATCCATCTCAGGATGATGAGGAGCATCTGAACATGACTGTTTGCTTCAGAATAAACCTGCATGTTTGGCAGGTGTTACGAGACAAACACCCAATCTTAAACATGTTAAACACCTTCTTTTTTGTGTGTTTTTTTACGATTGAAGCCGTCTCGCTTCCCCCGAATGTCTACATCAAGTCGCCGTCACTCTGAATCCATCAGACATCATATTTAGGATCCTGTAGACGTTTTTCAAAGTTCTTTCATACATTTTTCTTTACATGCTATAAAATTGAATATAACACCTGATAACTGATCATTTATTTAACTTGTGAAGAGCGTTAGGGTAGGGAACCATCCATATTATTTTGTTTTAAAGGTGCCATGGCATGAAAATGTCACTTTGAGGTTTTTTTAACATTAATGTGAGTTCCCCCAGCCTGCCTATGGCCCCCCAGTGGCTAGAAATGGTGATAGGTGTAAACCGAGCCCTGGGTATCCTGCTCTGCCTTTGAGAAAATGAAAGCTCAGATGGGCCGATCTGGAATCTTCCCTTTATGACGTCATAAGGGGAAAGGTTACCTCCCCTTTCTCTGCTTTGCCCAACCAGAGCATTTGGCCCCCCCATGAGAAAGAGAGAGACATCATGGCTTTCAAACGAGGCCACACTCCCCCCTCCACCTTGCCCCCGCTCTCTCCTCCTCAATAGCATTTAAAGCTACAGACACAGAAATGGCACATCCTAAGGAAAGCTCATTGTGGGACTGGCTCTAGTGGCTGTAATACTGCACCAAGACTGAATTTCGGGAAAGAGACTTCACATATTAGGGGACCACTAAGGTCTATATAAAAGAGACTTCAGATACAGTATTAGGGGACCACTAAGGTCTATATAAAAGAGACTTCAGATACAGTATTAGGGGACCACTAAGGTCTATATAAAAGAGACTTCAGATACAGTATTAGGGGACCACTAAGGCCTATATAAAAGAGACTTCAGATACAGTATTAGGGGGACCACTAAGGCCTATATAAAAGAGACTTCAGATACAGTATTAGGGGACCACTAAGGCCTATATAAAAGAGACTTCAGATACAGTATTAGGGGACCACTAAGGTCTATATAAAAGAGACTTCAGATACAGTATTAGGGACCACTAAGGTCTATATAAAAAAGAGACTTCAGATACAGTATTAGGGACCACTAAGGTCTATATAAAAGAGACTTCAGATACAGTATTAGGGGACCACTAAGGTCTATATAAAAGAGACTTCAGATACAGTATTAGGGGACCACTAAGGTCTAGTCAAAGAGCACCATGTCGTGGGACCTTTAAAATTTGGTTGAAAGAAACATTTCTGAAATAAAAAGTCTTTGAAAATGGGTCCCGGGGGCAACAGGAGGGTTAACCATTGTGTTGTCTTCCCGTCTACCATCAAGTAAGAAAAAATAGAAAGTTGAAAAACGTAGGAAAAAACTGTCAAAAAAAAGCACATAGCAAATGCTATGCATAGCAAATATTGAAAGAAACTTCTGATACTATCTTCTTTCCTTTCTTCCTTTACTCAAATAAAGCTACAGGTGTTAGCTTGAGGAGGCTAAGGGTGTTAGCTTTGCAGCAAAACAAAAAGCAGATGGGTTTTAAACATGCTAGCTTTGCTAACAACAGGTGTCACCTGTGCTGCCAGGTGTCACCTGTGCTGCCAGGTGTCACCTGTGCTGCCAGGTGTCACCTGTGCTGCCAGGTGAGGGTTCAGAATAGGCTCGTTCGAGATGAGCCAGATCTGCACAGAATCGATCACCAGCGATCTCCGCCCAATGCATGCTGGGTAGATCTGTGTCCGACTTGATCCCGACTTGCTCTGACGTCACGCACACGTGGGCAACGATGACCTCACGAGATCAAGGCGGCCGCAGGTTTGAGAGCAGGCAGCTCAGTTGCTTTTCACCGACTGCAAGACCCCAGGACCCAGGGGCATGCTGGGAAACGCCGGCCTCTCAGCTGATCTAACAGCTGATTGGTTCAGAATCGACTCAACATGATGACTTTTGTTATACGATTTGGAGGGATTTTAGCTGCTATTTGTCTGATTTAAAGGCTTATTCTGGACAGAACACCTGTTGTGTGGCTGAAAGTTACGTTTAGAAGTCAGAGAGACTAAATCTGTTCAGATTACAGATCATCATCTACAGTCTGTTAATTAAAATCAGCACCAGATCACATGTAGAGCATGTTGAGAGCTACTCTGTCATAATTAAAACAACTGGAGACTGTTTCTGTGACTTCCTGTTCAGCCTGAAGGATGCTGGAATCAGCTGGAGACTGTAGGAGCTGATATACGGGTCTGATAATGGATCAGCTGGAAACTGTCCGACTTGACAGCTGGTTTTTGTCCCCGCCCCCAGCTGCTCCCGCCTGCTCTCGTCCACTTTAGGCGAGGCGCAGTTCATCTCCAACGAGCCTACTGTCAAACAGCAGGCGGGACAATCCAACTGGCTTCATAGGCAGGGGAGACTGGACCGTACCAAGTACAGAGGTGGGATTTAAAAAGTACCTTCAACATCTATTTTAAACGAACATTCAGTGGCTACTTCATGAAGTCGGGCTGCTCTCCGTCACCATTTGTACTTTTACTTAATAAAATAATGCACATTTTAATCTCCACTTACTAATACTGTAATTACTGCTGTCAAACAATTAATTATTTCTTAATTGCAATGAACTGATGAATGTCTATAGTTAATCACATGCTATTATTTTGCATTTCAGAACTGTTTTTAAGTCCATATTAACAATGGAAAGCCGTTCTTATGTCACGATCTGTCAAGTGTGTGACGAGGCTTGGACCCAAATGCAGTTTAGAAGTAATTTATTAAAACAAAAACAGTCTTACACAAAATGTCCTCTGGAAGGTAGCCAGGCAGGAAACAAACAAAACACAGACTCCGACATACAGAAACAGCACGCAACAAAATACAACGATCCGACAAGAGACAAGGACAGAACAGGAACTAAATACACCAGGTAACGAGGACTAACACTGGACAGGTGACACAACAGGTGGAACAAATCAGGGTGGAAACAAACAAAGACAGGAAGTAAGCTAGACAAGACAAGGGAGACAAGACAGACTACAAAATAAAACAGGAAACAGAACATAACAGAAAAATAAGACTACCACAATAAGACAGAACAATACCAAAACCCAGGGAAGTTTGGGGTCCCCTGCTGGAGCTGCTACCCCCGCGACCCGACCCCGGATAAGCGGATGAAGATGGATGGATGGATGGATGGAATACCAAAACCCTGACATCTTACCAGTGGATCTTCATTGGGAATCAAATGAATGCAAAGAAAGTGACTTTATGAACTTCACTTTAAGATTTGTATTTATTTATTATTCATTTATTTACTGTAAACAAAAGAAACATGTGTGAATCTGTCATTATTGCACAACTCAGAACATGCCGACCGTAGTACGTCTTTAAGACCCGAGTCCTCTACGATGCTGACAGGTCTGCAGTTAGCTGCCACCTGTTTAGCAAGAGCTGTAGTCATGTTTTTTGGGGATTTGGTTTCATCCACAGGTCGGCGAGTAGCACTCTCCAAAACAGTGCTTAGCCTGAGCCCGCTAGCATCAACCTGAGTCACGTTAACTGTATTATGCTTAGCTCGTAGCTGGTAGCTCAAGCTTGACGTGCTTCGGTGATATTTTACTTCAGCTTTACACAACGTGTATATGTCTTTCGACTTCTGAGCCGTCCAGTTTTGGAAAATAAAAAGCTCCATTCAGAGTCATTGCTGCTGTGTTTCTCCATCATAACTGCAGCCTGCAGCAGCAGGATGTGATAGGAGGAAGTGGCAGCTTGATGATAAGTAACGGTGCTGCAAAGGGTCAAAATAGTAGCCTAGTAGCACGACACGAAGCCCAGTGAAGTGTAAAATAAATGAATAAATTAATTAATGTTAATTAATGTGATTAAAAACAATTAATGGGTTATGCTCGGCCCTTAATCACATCGCTGACAGCCCTAATTGTAATACTATACTTCAGAAAAAAAAAATACTGAATACATACATACATTTATACAAATAAAAAGGCCATCCAATCCACATATGTATATTTTGAGGATAGTTGCCTGACACCAGATGTCCCTCACCTTTCCGCTCTCTGCCGACTACTTCCTGTTTAGTGCTCCGCTGACTTGAATGGGGATGAAATGATTCAACCGTGCAGCTCTTCTAGACTTTCCAAATAGAATAAAATAGAATAAATATTTAATGTCCACCAAGCTGGAAATGTTTCTTTGGCTCACCAGACATACAAGTCAAATAAACATACAGACAACATCTCATAACATAGTAAGTGGAGTATAAAAAGATAGAATATCAGGATAAAAAATAATACATATAGCCATTAAAATAGCATCTCAGTTTGGGGCCAAGAGGGTCAGCTTCTCCTCGGACCACAAACCTCCTATGACGCCATGTTGATGCTACCAAGCCATCACCTCCCGTTAGCATCCCGTTAGCATCCCGTTAGCATCCCATTGACTCCCATTCATTCTGACGTCATTTTGACAGAGAATACCTTCACATCTGAAGCGTTTAAAGACTCTATTTGTCCGTTGTTTATTTCTAAAGAAACACGACAACGTATAAAAGGCTCCATTACCTTGTAGCTCACGTTATGGCTCCGTAGCAGACGTTTTTATAACAATAGGCTAACGATTGGGTCATAACCACGAGACTTCCTGTCTCATAGTAGAGGAGTTACCGTATAGTACAGGAGAAGCTCTCAGGCAGTTTGGACTTCCATCAGCTGTTTAAGTGTAATGACTAATGTTAACTATCATTTTAGTGATCAATAATGAGCCTGTGTCTATGTTATCTCCTTACATATACCTACGCTCTCCGTCTCTGCTAGATTGGGAATGATTGAGATTTCTCTTGGCACAGCTACCAGAAGACTTCCAACTTTCAGACAGGTTGCTCACGTCACATCTACGTCTTCAAGCTCAGTTGGAGGCTGCTCAGTAACGCTCAGCCATCACCGGGAAAGAGCTTCTAATGTCCTTCACTGGTCTCCGTCCAGAGACACGGGACCTGGTGGTCCAGTTTATATATATACTGTCTATGGAAAATACGTAATTATAAAGACTGTCACACTTCAAAGTCGCACGGATGACGTCTCGCTGAAGCTACGATGTCTCTGTGTATCGTACCCGCGGGTGTGTGTGTGTGTGTGTGTGTGTGTGTGTGTGTGTGTGTGTGTGTCTGTGTGTATTGTACCGGGGATGTAACATTAAGCTAATGAGCAGAGGATCTCACTCCTTCTTTTGCTTATCTGCTGAAAACACTTCACTGGATAAAACACATCAGGTACGATAACGTTACATGTGTTGTGGAACAGAGCTAAGCTAGCTAAGCTAGCTAGCTAGCTAAGCTAGCTAGCTAGCGAGCAAGTTGAGCATCAAGCTAGGTGACGTAAACTGCGTGAGACGAGAGCTGTAGTTCACTGAGCGGTTTCACACTAAACTAAGTGGTCATACGACAAACCTACGGATAACTGAGAACATCATATGTGTAATGCATGGCTCAATTCAAACAGGATCAAAACATAATGTGCCTCTCCCCGTTCACTACCGTTCATATTTCATCCCAATTAAGGTCCCATGAGGTCCACCGGAAGGGGAGGGACTTCACCTCTCTGTCAGTGTATATTTGAGTCAGGTGTTTTTGGGGGTTTTCACACTATTTTGCTAGCCATTGACACTATCCTGTTAAGCTTGTTCTTGAGTTTGCAGCTTAAAAGGCCAAACCAAGCAGAGAGATGAAAGGTTAAAATACTTCCAATGTGTGTGGCAGGTACTAGCTCAGTAATCTGAGCACTGACGCCCAGACAGCTCAGTCTTCTGAGGAGACTGAGTCATTGTGAGCGTTTCTAAATGTTGTCATTTTGTAGGGGGTTGTGTAGAGGGAATTTGTCCGAAATAAAGTAAAGATAAAAAAAATGAAGTTCGCCTCCTGGGTACTTCCAAGTTGCCCTTGAGCAAGGCACCGAACCCCCCCCCCCCGAACCGCTCAGGGCGCCTGTTCAGCAGTCGCAGCCCACTCACTCTGACATCTCTCCATTAGTGTATATGTAAAAGGAACACGCACACACACACACACACACACACACACACACACACACACACACACACACACACACACACACACACACACACACACACACACACGTAGTCCGTAGAAGGTTTCCCTCATATACAAGTACATTGTGTGTGTGTGTGTGTGTGTGTGTGTGTGTGTGTGTGTGCGTGTGTGTGTGCGTGTGTGCGTGTTTCCCTCATATACAAGTACATTGTGTGTGTGTGTGTGTGTGCGTGTTTCCCTCATATACAAGTACATTGTGTGTGTGTGTGTGTGTGTGTGTGTGTGTGTGTGTGTGTGTGTGTGTGTGTGTGCGTGTTTCCCTCATATACAAGTACGTTGTGTGTGTGTGCAGGGCTTGACATTAACTTTTTGACGTACTTGTCTTTTGGTTCAAGTGCATTTACATTTCACTTGTCCCTGCACAAAAGTCACTTGTCTGGGTAAAGACTTATATAAATATATTATATGTTTTGTGCGTTTTGCTGATGCCGAATTTGAACAAACCGTTGAAAGCATCCAAACACTACCAACATTAATACAATGTTAGTTGAAACAGTAGAAACAAACGTGTCCCAACAATAGATTTCTCCTTCAACAAGATAAAAGGATCTCCAGACTCCATAGTCCAAAGTACTACGTTGCACGCCGGTGTGCAGTGTATCACCAGAGGTAGTGGTGACTTGACTTATACTATATCTAAAATAATTTTGTAGACATAACAATGGATTTTGCCACTAAATGTTGGTGTTAACAGTTTCACTTTCTACCCGGCAGAGGCTGATTTACCAAGGGATCCTTTAAAGGCATGCTATGTAACGTTTCCAGCTTCGGTCCCCCTACAGGTTGTCCATTGGAACTGCAGCTCGTGAGCTGCAGTTCCAATGGACAACCTGTAGGGGGACCGAAGCTGGAAACGTTACATAGCATGCCTTTAAAAGTTGTAGCTACTTTACTGTTGATTATTAGCTGATATTGAATCTGGCAAGTCGCGGAGCTGAGGTTTTACAATTACTGACGGACAAACGAGCAGCGGATTAGTAACGTTACGAGGCAGAGAGACAGACGCTAAATGACAAAATAACTTCATGCTTCATCCACACAAAGCACGCTGCTATCGCCGCGAGTGACATCTGTATTCGGCTCGTTTTCTGTGAACGATGTGGCAACGGGGTAACGTTAAGAGGGAGATAGCAAGCTAATGTTAGCTAACTAACACCTGCTGGCTGTGTTATGGTTTTTGGTGTTTTGTCTTGTCTTGTTGCAGCCTGGTTTTCTGTCATGTCTTGTTTCCTTCTGTTGATATGTGATTATTGGTCTTGTTTTATGTTCTGTTTCCTGTTTTATTTTGATAGTCTGTTCTCTGTTTTGTCTTGTCTAGTTTTACTCCCTGTGTTTTCCCGCTCTTGTGAACTAGAGATACGATACACCAGGTACACACAGACACACACAGACAGACAGACACACACACACACACACACACACACACACACACACACACACACACACACACACACACACACACACACACACACACACACACACACACACACACACACACACACACACACACACACACACACACACTCACACACAGACAGACAGACACACACACACACACACACACACACACACACACACACACACTCACACACACACACACACACACACACACACACACACACACACACACACACACACACACACACACACACACACACACACACACACACACACACACACACACACACACACACACACACACACACACACTCACACACACACACACACACACACACACACACACACACACACACACACACACACACACACACACACACACACACACACACACACACACACACACACACACACACACACACACACACACACACACACACACACACACACACACACACACACACACACACACACACACACACACACACACACACACACACACACACACACACACACACACACAAGGTTGACAAGTTTGAGAGTCACTTGATTTAGTTTTCAGATCAAGGATCTTTGACTAAAGGCGACTAACGTTTCTAAATCAGATGAAATCATCAGACTGCCTCTCCGTAGGTTTACTGGAGGCCCCGTCTCAACCTGCTTCAGTCAGCTCCAATCAGCTGCCGGCTGACGGTTGTCAAAGCAACGGGTTGAAAAGGTGTTTGATGTGGGAGAAACACAAGAGCAAAGCTGCCCTTGCTTACCGAGCCAGCCAATCGGCGGCCTCCCCCGCTGCTGACATGTGACAGCACTTAGCCCCACCCGGCTCAGCCAGAGGCCCAACTAAAGGGCCACGAGACTTTTTAATCTGGACCAAAAGACGGAGAGAGAGAGAGAGAGACAGAAAGAGAGAAAGGGAGAGAGAGAAAGAGAGAGAGAGAGAGCGAGAGAGAGAGAGGGAGAGAGAGAGAGAGAGAGAGAGAGAGAGAGAGAGAGAGAGGGAGAGACAGAGAAAGAGAGAGAGAGAGAGACAGAGAGAGAGAGGGAGAGACAGAGAGAGAGAGAGAGAGAGAGAGAGAGAGAGTGAGAGAGAGAGAGAGAGAGAGAGAGAGAGAGAGAGAGACAGAGAGAGAGAGAGAGAGAGAGAGAGAGAGAGAGAGAGAAAGAGAGAGAGTGAGAGAGAGAGAGAGAGAGAGAGAGAGACAGGAAACAGACCCACAGGCAGCATGAATAAAGGATGGAGGAGGTCATGCCTCTCTCTCTGTGGCTCTATGGGTAACCCTAAATAGTTTAACATACACTGAACAAGATTATAAATGCAACACTTTAGTTTTTGCCCCCATTTTTCATGAGCTGAACTCAAAGATCTAAGACTTTCTATACAAAAGGCTTTTTTCTCTCAAATATTGTTCACAAATCTGTCTAAATCTGTGTTAGTGAGCACTTATCCTTCCCTGAGATAATCCATCCACCTCACAGTGGTGGCATATTGGATATTCACTTTGCAGACACTATCACCAAAAGGCCTTAAAGTGCCCATATTATGAAAAAAATCACTTTTTCTGTGATTTGGGGTGTTATTTTGTGTCTCTGGTGCTTCCACACATATACAAACTCAGAAAAAAAACCATTGTAACCCTTTAGAAGTGGGGAACAGAAATAATTATTATTTATGGCCAGTGGGATCAGAAGTTCTATGTTCGACTACGGAGCCCAGGATTAACCAAACAATACACCAGGAATGACTCAAACACAGATGTACTTTCACAACACCTTTTTAATGCATGAATGGGAAGGATGAGCCAAAAAAACATAAACATTGACACTCTTCAAATGAAGATATGTAGAAAAATAAAAATATGTAAACAAAACAGTTTCAGTTCAGTTCGGTCCACTGTGGAAGTGGAGAGAGTTTGTTGGTGGTGGGTGTGTGTATGTAATGAAGTGTCGAAATCTGCAGGCGTCGTATCTCTAGTTCTCCTCTGGGCTGTGGCGAGCCATCAATGTCTGTGGCGAGCCATCAATGTCTGTGGCGAACCATCAATGTCTGTGGCGAGCCATCAATGTCTGTGGCGAGCCATCAATGTCTGTGGCTCGCCATCAATGTCTGTGGCTCGCCATCAATGTCTGTGGCTCGCCATCAATGTATGTGGCGAGCCATCAATGTCTGTGGTGAGCCATCAATGTCTGTGGCGAACCATCAATGTCTGTGGCGAGCCATCAACGTCTGTGGCGAGCCATCAATGTCTGTGGCGAGCCATCAATGTCTGTGGCTCGCCATCAATGTCTGTGGCTCGCCATCAATGTCTGTGGCGAGCCATCAATGTCTGTGGCGAGCCATCAATGTCTGTGGCGAACCATCAATGTCTGTGGCGAACCATCAATGTCTGTGGCGAGCCATCAATGTCTGTGGCGAGCCATCAATGTCTGTGGCGAACCATCAATGTCTGTGGCGAACCATCAATGTCTGTGGCGAGCCATCAATGTCTGTGGTGAGCCATCAATGTCTGTGGCGAACCATCAATGTCTGTGGCGAGCCATCAACGTCTGTGGCGAGCCATCAATGTCTCGATTCAGGCTCCAACATCCAGGTAGATCAAACGTTCAAAGGGTCCAACAAAAAAACCTGACCTACAGTGAGTAAGGTCAGAACATTTATTTAGCTTTTTTTCCCGCTTCCAATCATGAACTATGGAATATAATTCATGTAAAATCATCATATCATTAAACTGAACAATCATTGTAATATATCACAAACACTCTCATAATATTCTTAGAGATAATTATCGAAAAACCTCTTCAATATAATATCAAAATATCGCTTCCACATAATAATTAGAACCCAAAATAACATAGATACTTGTAAGCAGACACACTTTGTGCACCATCTGCAATGTGAAGGCATGTTTCGACTTTTCAAATAAAATGTAATACTCAAAGATAATTCAAATATGGCTTAATGTGCTTAAAATGCACAGATCAAAGTGCTAAATCAACACATTCCACAGTTAAGTGTGTAACAATTATGCAAACATAGGCTATTACACCGCACTGGATTAAGTTTGCAGCTTTAAAATATCAAGCTAATGGTTTTAGCGTTAGTGAATGGTGTCTGCCTTTGTGCTAGTTAGCATCTCAGCTAGCGCTCCATGTGCGTTAGCACATGTTCTGCAGGTATTCCACACAAAGTTGGAAGTGCGCCCTCGTTTAGAAGAAGTCTCCCAGCTAATCCTGCCTTGTACTACTGAAGTTGGAGAAACAGCTAGCTAGCTCATGTAGTCCTTACCTAGCTACTGAGCGTGTAGTCCTTACCTAGCTACTGAGCGTGTAGTCCTTACCTAGCTACTGAGCGTGTAGTCCTTACCTAGCTACTGAGCGTGTAGTCCTTACCTAGCTACTGAGCATGTAGTCCTTACCTAGCTACTGAGCATGTAGTCCTTACCTAGCTACTGAGCATGTAGTCCTTACCTAGCTACTGAGCGTGTAGTCCTTACCTAACTACTGAGCATGTAGTCCTTACCTAACTACTGAGCATGTAGTCCTTACCTAGCTACTGAGCATGTAGTCCTTACCTAGCTACTGAGCATGTAGTCCTTACCTAGCTACTGAGCATGTAGTCCTTACCTAGCTACTGAGCATGTAGTCGTACCTAGCTACTGAGCATGTAGTCCTTACCTAGCTACTGAGCATGTAGTCCTTACCTAGCTACTGAGCACGTAGTCCTTACCTAGCTACTGAGCATGTAGTCCTTACCTAGCTACTGAGCATGTAGTCCTTACCTAGCTACTGAGCATGTGCTACCTAGCTACTGAGCATGTAGTCCTTACCTAGCTACTGAGCATGTAGTCCTTACCTAGCTACTGAGCATGTAGTCCTTACCTAGCTACTGAGCGTGTAGTCCTTACCTAACTACTGAGCATGTAGTCCTTACCTAACTACTGAGCATGTAGTCCTTACCTAGCTACTGAGCATGTAGTCCTTACCTAGCTACTGAGCATGTAGTCCTTACCTAGCTACTGAGCATGTGCGACTGACAACAAAGATGTTACAGCAGTGAGAGGTCCAGAAACCGGGAGTCCAGTATACTTGTGGGGTCCCGACAGCTTTGTGGGTCCAAAATGCTGGACCCCACCAGGTTAAAGGGCTGTTTGAGGGTTAAGACTTGGTTTTAGGATTAGGGTTAGAATGAGGTTCTGGTTAGGGTGAGGGTAAGGGTTAAGGTTAGGCATTTAGTGGTGATGGTTAAGGTTAGGGTAAGGGGCTAGGGAATGCATTATGTCAATGACTGGTCCCCACAAAGATAGTGAAACGCACTGTGTGTGTGTGTGTGTGTGTGTGTGTGTGTGTGTGCGTGTGTGTGTGTGTCTTTGAGCCACGCTGCACTGGATGCAAGACAGGGCCCTATATGTTTCATCCTCTTCTTACCATAAATATCCACTAAAAGTTGCTTAATAATCTTGAAAGTAGTTCAGTTTAAGATTGGATCAGATGAATAAATGTGACGTTTAACTGTTAGTTTGTCGTAATATTGGAACTTATGTTTTGTTTGTGGTTAAACAAACTAACAGACAACACAATGAAACTGTCGATCTATAAGTTTAAGTAAATAAAAATAAAAGTTTATTGATCTCTGGACTTAAGTCAAGCTTTAAAGGTCTCATTTGCATTTTATTTCTCTGCAGAAATACATATATTATCTTGAACAAATTAAAGTATATTTCAGTGCACCATTCAGTGTAATTACAGTTTAATTTCCACCAATCATCTTCTTAATTGATTGAGACACGGTGGAGTTTTAATGACTTCAGACACTTTTTTTTAATGTCTAAATTAACTTTTTGAAATTGCTTTTTAATGTTATTTTCAATTAAAGCAGAGAAACACTGAAATATTCCAACATTAACTTAGCATCCCGTTTCCCCACGGAGACCATCGTCTTATCATCTCGTCCCCGAAATAAAACCTGAAAAACATCTCAACAACAAACAACTTAAACAACAAATATTAGCCGTGTTGGCTGCTGATCAAAGAAGTTATTTTAAAGCCCTGTGTGAAACTATTATACTAGTTACAAGTAGCAGGGGTGGACTATGACAAGAAATCCTACCCCCCCATCATCACAAACCCTTTACCATACCCCCCCACATCATCACAAACCCTTTACCATACCCCCCCATCATCACAAACCCTTTACCATACCCCCCCATCATCACATACCCTTCACCATACCCCCCCATCATCACATACCCATCACCATACCCCCACATCATCACATACCCTTCACCATACCCCCCCATCATCACATACCCTTCACCATACCCCCACATCATCACATACCCTTCACCATACCCCCCCATCATCACATACCCTTCACCATACCCCCACATCATCACATACCCTATGTATGTATGTGATGATGGGGGGGTATGGTGAAGGGTATGTGATGATGGGGGGACCAAGGGAACTTTATCAGGATGCATAGCATCCTGGATCCATGAAATAACTGGCCTTTCAAAATAAAAAGAGGGGGAGAGATTGAATAAATATGAGCACATAGTCAAAAAGGAACGTTGAAAACAATGGACAAAAATGTAGAAAAAAGCAGAAAAAAACAAAAGCTGTCTGTAGATTCCTTCATGCTCAGCTCGTATTCTTCCAGATGTTTCATACCAGATGTTGTAACAGCGGTGATGTTGTGTATTGTTTAGGGTCCTCGCCACCACCAGACTAATCAGCATTGCAGATTGAACATGTAGCTGGACTTGAATGGCCTTCTTTTGACTGAAAGTTCTGCCAAACAACACTTTTTCTGCTCACCAGTTCCATTTCCACTTCCTCACAGCCTTACATACAAACATTAAAGGTGCACTATGAGTTCCTGCATGGTTTCATTTTATTTTTTGTCTCAAATGGTAGTCGTCTCTCCTTGAGCCGCTAGCTGCCTGCCCCCTGAACACACCGTGAAAAAGCCCGGTCTCGGGAGACAACACAGGGGTCGTAAACGTCAAACAAACACTAGAGGCACAGGCTGTGCACCAAAATACAACAAACCACTCCAGCCAATCACAGACAAGATGGTTGGGGGAGGGGGTGGGGTTAGTGACAGTAAGTCAGTTAGTCATGACAGTTACGGAAACATGGGGGGGAGGGGCGAGATAGCTCTGTTTTGTTTGGTATTTACTTGGAACGTCAACAGAAGTGATGTCATGCAGGAACTCATGATGTAACTTTTAACTCCTCAATATATATATATAGATATGTATATGCAGAGAATGCAGAACATTTTAGTTTTGGCTTTGTTTTCCTTTTCTCTTTCAGCTATTTTATTTCTATTTTAATTGGAGTATGTGTTGGAGATCCATATCTTTATTTGATTATGTGTATATTAATCTGCAGAATGTGTATATGTGTAAACCAATAACTAAACTAAACTGATGTGCAGCCCAGAGAAACGTAGTTCTGCTTTAACAACGTGTGGTTAATTTGGATTGACCGACGGAGCCTGTTGCTAGACTAGACTACAAACTATTTTCTGCCATGCATGTTAAAGAAAGAAAAGTAATCTCCCCTGCAATGATTGAGCTAATGAAAGCAAGTTGGATATGAAGGTAAGTTTTGGAAGGAAAAAGGTTATATTTGCTTTTCTAATTTAGCAGCGAGCGTGTGTGATTGGCCGGGGGAGTGGAGTCACCCTGAGAGGCTGCAGAGACAAAGAGTGGGTCAATTCCCTCGGCGGAGGCCGGAGCTGCATGACAAACCAATCTGAGAGCTATTATCTTCTTCTCCCTCTCATCAAATTGGAAGCAGGTCTGATTTGGCCTTAATCGAGCTAATCTCCCCCGCTGATTTCGGCACAAAAACTGGCTGCAGCTCAAATCATTTCCCTGCCTGAGAAAGGAAGAATATTGGTCATTTTCTTATAGCGCCAGTACTCTTTATTAAGAGCCATCTCTAATTTTCTCTCTGTCTAGTTGAAGCATGGAGGAGGGAGGGTGTCGGCACGTGATTGCAGTTACCTAGGCGACAGTCCGGCGTTGCCTGCAGGATCATGGCCGGGTGGGTTGAACGGCGAGCGTAGGGAGAGCTGAAATTGCATTCCATTAGTGCTAATACGGAGACA
>NC_135874.1:27836166-27848400 GCF_031162955.1 Sander vitreus | reverse complement strand
CAATACAGAATGTCGTTGCCACAACAATCTGGTATGCGAGATGCCCAGATTCCTTCATGCTCAGCTCGTATTCTTCCAGATGTTTCATACCAGATGTTGTAACAGCGGTGATGTTGTGTATTGTTTAGGGTCCTTGCCACCACCAGACTAATCAGCATTGCAGATTGAACATGTAGCTGGACTTGAATGGCCTTCTTTTGACTGAAAGTACTGCCAAACAACACTTTTTCTGCTCACCAGTTCCATTTCCACTTCCTCTCAGCCTGCTGCATTGAAGCTCCACCTAAGTAAACACCTTCCCGTAATCAACGGCGCCGTCATCACGGCGACCAGCGTAGGGTCGTAGTACCTAGGGGTACTTTGGAGGACTGCAGGGAGTACGTGAGATATTTAACACATTGTTTAATAGTTACAAGGTCGTTGTCCAGAACATTGTTCCTCTTTATGTATTGTGTCGCCGTCTTTGGACCTCTTCTATCCTTCCTTCCTTCCACTTTTTACAAGTTTCTCGCTTTTTTCGAAGATATATCACTGTTTTTGAAGTTTCTGATACTATTTTGACCTGTTCTTGCCTTCCTTCCTTCCGTCTTTCTACCATCTTTTTCCAAGGTTTTGAAGTTTTTTACAGTTTTTGTCTCCTTTTCTCATCAGCATTTAAGTGTTTTTTCAGTTACATGCTGTTGTTTAAGGAAAACAACAGCATACCTAAGGAAAGGGTCGTGGGTGGGCGTACGGTTCTGTGAAACGCAGGAGGAAAGAAAAACACGACTATAGCAAGCATGACAAGAACCCCGCTCTCCTGAGTGAAAGTCTTGTGTTTGACCCATCCACCCCCCAACCAACCTCCTTACATACTCCTCTCTAACTCCTATCTAACTGCTGCTCTCCCGGTGCAAAGCTTACACTATTTAAGAAAGCTGTTAAAGGTTTTCTTTTGTCTGTGCAATGTTATCCCTATGGGAGGTCTTGTAAAGCATCATTTAAGGTTCTGCAGAGGCTCCACGCAGAGCTTTCTCCGTAGCCTACGTGAGTGGCCTGAAGTTCATAGTGCGCTGGTGTGTGCGCCAATCTCCGTAAGAGAATATATTGTATGTATATATATGCATGTGTGTGTGTGTGTGTGTGTGTGTGTGTGTGTGTGTGTGTGTTAGAGAGAGTGATGGTGATTATCTTCAGAGTGAGTAGTGACTCTAGAGTCCTAGTGAGAGAAACAAAGAGTCTCCCCTGTTCTTTCTGACCACGGTGGGAAATCTGGAGCAGGAGAAGTTAACCCTCTCCTTGATGTCATGTTTATGGAGAAGGAGAACCAGGAAATGAGTCGGGGAGGAAATGCAACGCTACCAAGACACGGCCCAGCCACGTGTAGTTACTTGTTTTCAGAGGTGCACGTCAGGCTGCGGCGTAGGGTCGGTATCTCCATGTACAGACGTATCCATGGCGTAGATTTAACGCAGAAGCATAAATCACGCTAAGGTGCACTATGAGTTCCTGCATGGTTTCAGCGCATTTCATTTTTTTGTCTCAAATGGTAGTCGTCTCTCCTTGAGCCGCTAGCTGCCTGCCCCCTGAACACACCGTGAAAAAAGCCCGGTCTCGGGAGACAACACAGGGGGTCGTAAACGCCAAACAAACACTAGAGGCACAGGCTGTGCACCAAAATACAACAAACCACGTTCCAGCCAATCACAGACAAGATGGTTGGGGAGGGGGAGGGGTTAGTGACAGTAAGTCAGTTAGTCATGACAGTTACGGAAACATGGGGGAGGGGCGAGATAGCTCTGTTTTGTTTGGTATTTACTTGGAACGTCAACAGAAGTGATGTCATGCAGGAACTCATGGTGCACCTTTAACTCCTAATATATATATATATATATATATATATATATATATATATATATATTTATATATGCAGAGAATGCAGAACATTTTAGTTTTTGGCTTTGTTTTCCTTTTCTCTTTCAGCTATTTTATTTCTATTTTAATTGGAGTATGTGTTGGAGATCCATATCTTTATTTGATTATGTGTATATTAATCTGCAGAATGTGTATATGTGTAAACCAATAACTAAACTAAACTGATGTGCAGCCCGGAGAAACGTAGTTCTGCTTTAACAACGTGTGGTTAATTTGGATTGACCGACGGAGCCTGTTGCTAGACTAGACTACAAACTATTTTCTGCCATGCATGTTAAAGAAAGAAAGAAAGTAATCTCCCCTGCAATGATTGAGCTAATGAAAGCAAGTTGGATATGAAGGTAAGTTTTGGAAGGAAAAAAGGTTATATTTGCTTTTCTAATTTAGCAGCGAGCGTGTGTGATTGGCCGGGGGAGTGGAGTCACCCTGAGAGGCTGCAGAGACAAAGAGTGGGTCAATTCCCTCGGCGGAGGCCGGAGCTGCATGACAAACCAATCTGAGAGCTATTATCTTCTTCTCCCTCTCATCAAATTGGAAGCAGGTCTGATTTGGCCTTAATCGAGCTAATCTCCCCCGCTGATTTCGGCACAAAAACTGGCTGCAGCTCAAATCATTTCCCTGCCTGAGAAAGGAAGAATATTGGTCATTTTCTTATAGCGCCAGTACTCTTTATTAAGAGCCATCTCTAATTTTCTCTCTGTCTAGTTGAAAAAGGGGGTATGGAGGGGAGGAGGGTGTCGGCACGTGATTGCAGTTACCTAGGCGACAGTCCGGCGTTGCCTGCGGGATCATGGCCGGGTGGGTTGAACGGCGAGCGGAGGGAGAGCTGAAATTGCATTCCATTAGTGCTAATACGGAGACATTAAGAGTCTTGTCTGAAGCGCGGGCTAACGCTAACGATTACGGTCACTAATTCACCCAATCAGCTCGCAAGCAGACGCATGGCAGAGTCATGGCGACCTCGCCGCCCGCCTCTCTCCTCGCCGGCTTTTACCGAGTGATTGACAGCAGCCGGGGCTTTGTTTTAAATGGAGGGAGAGAACGGGAGAGAAAGGCCAAGAGGAGAAACATCAGCGTCACTCTCCTTCCAGCCTGACAGCTCTTTATATTAAAGGATTAAAGGAACATACCGGGGTTTTTATATTATTTTTTTTAAACGTGTTGGCCGTTTTGTCACAAATCACCTGCTGTCCTGTTGATGCTTTTCCACGTTGAACTATCATCAGGTTCCAGGTTTAATATTAACCCTCCTGTTGTCGTTGGGTCTAATCTGACCCATATTTAAGAGGTTTCTATATCAGAAATTTGGGTTTTCGTTCAACAAATTGTCAAAAAATAACGTGGATGGTTCCCTACGACGCTCTTCACAAGTAACATAAATGATCAGCTCAGCACTTTCATTGAATTTGGATGTTTTATTAGATTTTCTAGCATTTGTAGAAAAAACAAATGATAAATGAACATTGAAAATAGTGATAAAAAAATGTCGGAAATAGCTTCAAAATAGTTTAGGGTTGCAAAATTCCGGGAATTAACGGGAATTAACTGGATATTTTTAATATTGCTTGTTATAATACTGTTTGTCTACAACAGGGAACTAAATGTAGTTGAAAAAACCCATCTTGCAGCATATTCTTGGTTAAAACAGCCTGATTTAATGCAACTTCAGTTGAATGTCCTCCCTATATTCATCAATGACGTGCACGCACGCAGTAATCAGCAGAGGCTACTACATACTGGCCAACATTTAGTTGAGTAATACATAACCCAATGCTATTATTAACCTATGTGTGTTAATTGTATAGCCCACTAACCATAGTACCGTATTTTCCAGACTACAAGTCGCTCCGGAGTATAAGTCGCATCAGTCAAAAAATGCGTCATGAAGAGGAAAAAAACATATATAAGTCGCACTGGACTATAAGTCGCATTTATTTAGAAATGTATTTCACAAAATCCAAGACCAAGAACAGACATTTAATCTGGAAAGGCAAGTTATTAAACTACCCAACAGCCCCCAGAACAAGGGGCTGAATACGGTAGGTGTCCTCTACGTTAACGTAACACATTAACAGTTATTAAACTACCCAACAGCCCCCAGAACAAGGGGCTGAATACGGTAGGTGTCCTCTACGTTAACGTAACACATTAACAGTTATTAAACTACCCAACAGCCCCCAGAACAAGGGGCTGAATACGGTAGGTGTCCTCTACGTTAACGTAACGTAACAGCTCTGTTGACGAGCCTCTCCCAGCAGCACGTTGTTCAAGCACCCATCTGTGGACTCCTTCCTCCAGCTCTGGCCATCTGGATTTCAGCGCGACTAGCTTTCTTTGTTTTCTTCATTGCAGTAAGACTAACCTTTTCTCCAGTCCCTCACAAGTTTCTCTCTCACTCCAAACTCTCCTTCTGCTGCTCGATGACCGTTTTCGGCTGCGTGTTTTACTACCTGCAGTCTCCTGCAGCTTCTTTTCTTTCTCAGTTGTCTTTAGGAGCAGCATATAGTCGTCACAAGCCTTGAGCGTCTCTCGCGGCTGTAGACGGTAATGTTTTCAGCATGAAATAACATTTAAAACATGTTACATTATATATATTTTGATATATAAGTCGCACCTGACTATAAGTCGCAGCACCAGCCAAAGCATGAAAAAAAGTGAGACTCATAGTCCTGAAAATACGGTTAATCAAAATTGGAATATTTCCAAAATTCCAGCTAAACTTTCCATGGAAAGTTTCCGGAAAATGCTCCCCATTGCAACCCTATAATTGTGTCTGTCTTTTGTTCTGGAAACATTGTGTAAAATACAAACACGTATGAAACAGACAGACACCTAGTCTTCCTTTTTTTGTCTGGACAGATTTCCCAGCATGCCACATCTTGCCTCGTTCTCAGTTATCATCCGTCTCGGGTCATTTCCTCGCCGTCTTCCTGCCGCGATCAATAATCTCATCTCTTATCTGGATGAAACCACAAACACCGAGCAGCCGCTGCGACACCAAACACGAGAAACATCTCGCTGGCGATAATTGTGAGGCTCGATTCATTTGTGTTTACTCGTGTGTTGTCTTTAACTGCCGCTGTGTGTAATCAACATGCGAGCGAGCGTGGCGGACAGATGGAGGGATGACGGGAGGATGGAGGGATGGAGGGGGGTGTGGGGGTGTTGTCTAGTCTCATTTTGTTTCCTAACAGACACAACTTAATCATCTCTACATGGGAAAACTGTTGCATCGCACGCCGTCATAGGGTGACGCTGCCACTGCCAACAGAGAGAGGCTGAATGAAGAAGTTACTACGGCAACAAACCCATCATCCCTCTCTCCGTCTCTGAGAGAGAGAGAGACAGAGAGAGAGAGAGAGAGAGAGAGAGAGAGAGAGAGACAGAGAGAGAGAGAGAGAGAAGTGAAAGACGATGACAGGATGAGGAGGAGGGAGAGATGAAGACAAATAGATGGAGGGAGAGAGAGATTGTGTGAGACGGCGATGGAAAATAAAAACAAAAGTGAAGTAAAAACACACACACACACACACGTATACTGTACACATACACACATTAACACACATACTGTACACACACACACACACACTGTACACACACTGTACACACACACACACATACTGTATACACACACACACACACACACATGCTGTATACATACACACAAACACACACACAAACACACACACATACTGTACACACACACACACACACACACATGCTGTACACACACATACACACACACACATACTGTACACACACACACATTAACACACATACTGTACACACACATACACACACACACACACACACACACGCATACTGTACACATACACACACATTAACACACATACTGTACACACACACACACACTGTACACACACACACTGTACACACACACACACACACACACAAACTGTACACACACATACACACACACACATACTGTATACACACACACACACACACACACACACTCTACACACACACACACACTGTACACACACACACTGTACACACACACACACACACACACAAACTGTATACACAAACACACTAACATACATACTGTATACACACACACATTAACACACACACACACACACACACACACTCTAGCACACACACACAGAGAGACACACACACACACACACAGACACACATGAAGAAGCATTAAACAGCGTTCATCATTCAGTCGTGCCATGGTGTGTTTTCCTTCCTTTCTTTTGCAAAATGTTGTACATGTTTATCTAATAAAACAACAACAAAAATAAATATTAAAAAGTATTTTGCTTTAATATCTGAATTGTAATTCAAACGGCAGATTTCTGCAGCAGGAACACAGACCTACGAAGTACAACAAATGATATATTTGCCAAAAGCAATTAGACTGAGACTGTCGGCACTTTGACTTCTCTTTTATCACTTCAGATCCGATGTTGACTCTTCCTGTTCCAGTGTGTACTGACCATATTTTAAAGTCTTGTGTTGGAGAATGTGATGTGTAAGGAGATGTGTAAGACCGTCTACACACTGCCTGCGTGGCGTGAGCGTGTCGGCTGCGTGGCCTGAGCGTGTCGGCTGCGTGACGTGAGCGTGTCGGCTGCGTGACGTGAGCGTGTCGGCTGCGTGACGTGAGCCTGTCGGCTGCGTGGTGTGAGCGTGTCGGCTGCGTGGCGTGAGCGTGTCGGCTGCTTGGCGTGAGGGCGTGAGCGTGTCAACTGTGTGGCGTGAGCGTGTCGGCTGTGTGGCGTGAGCGTGTTGGCTGTGTGGCGTGAGCGTGTCGGCTGGTTGGCGTGAGCGTGTCGGCTGCGTGGCGTGAGCGTGTCGGCTGCGTGGCGTGAGCGTGTCGGCTGCGTGGCGTGAGCGTGTCGGCTGCGTGGCGTGAGCGTGTCGGCTGCGTGGCGTGAGCGTGTCGGCTGCGTGGCGTGAGCGTGTCGGCTGCGTGGCGTGAGCGTGTCGGCTGCGTGGCGTGTCGGCTGCGTGGCGTGAGCGTGTCGGCTGCGTGGCGTGAGCGTGTCGGCTGCGTGGCGTGAGCGTGTCGGCTGCGTGGCGTGAGCGTGTCAGCTGCGTGGTGTGAGCGTGTCGGCTGCGTGGCGTGAGCGTGTCGGCTGCGTGACGTGAGCGTGTCGGCTGCGTGGCGTGAGCGTGTCGGCTGCGTGACGTGAGCGTGTCAGATGCGTGGCGGGAGCGTGTCAGATGTGTGGCGTGAGCGTGTCAGATGTGTGGCGTGAGCGTGTCGGCTGCGTGACGTGAGCGTGTCGGCTGCGTGGCGTGAGCGTGTCAGCTGCGTGGCGTGCCCGTTTTTATTTCGGCTCCCATGTTAACAGGTGAGAGCGTGCACACTGCCTGCGTGACACGCACGTCTCAAAACGCGAGCATGCTAGAAATAGGACCGACGCCTATTTTTCACGCGACACGCAAGCGCGTTGGAAGCATCTCCAGACAACATAGAATAGGAAAAGATGTTTATATGTTGTTTAGACACTAATACATTTAATAAATGACATGTTGATGTTTGGAAGTCTCGAGGTTTTGACATAAATGCAGATATAAGAGGTTCAAAAGGGTTGTTCTTAGTGTCTTCATTAATCAGAGGTGTGTTTTGGGCGTAACATGCAATCAACCAATCAGAGATCATCTCCCATTCCCTTTAAAAGCCAGGCGCGTTTGGACCTTGGAGCATTGCTGTTATGATGGAGGATTTGCATCGTAATATTTGTATTTGTAATCTTCTGCATGTGTGTGTGCTGCTGTGCGTCCCTGTGTGTGTAACAAGCATAGTGTGCACGTGCTGTGCACGAGCCTAGGAGCATTTTACTAATGCTCTGTTAAAATAACAATGAAATGCTGCGTTACTGACTTTAGACCAGGTTTTTGTTGGTCAATGGTGCCATCACTTCCCACTGCCTCAAGATAGCAATACTCCCAGAATGCACCTGAACACACCTCCCTATAAGACCAGCACGCCCAGAATGCACCTGAACACACCTCCCTGTAAGACCAGCACGCCCAGAATGCACCTGAACACACCTCTCTGTAAGACCAGCACGCCCAGAATGCACCTGAACACACCTTCCTGTAAGACCAGCACGCCCAGAATGCACATGAACACACCTTCCTGTAAGACCAGCACGCCCAGAATGCACCTGAACACACCTCCCTGTAAGACCAGCACGCCCAGAATGCACCTGAACACACCTCCCTGTAAGACCAACACGCCCAGAATGCACCTGAACACACCTCCCTGTAAGACCAACACGCCCAGAATGCACCTGAACACACCTCCCTGTAAGACCAACACGCCCAGAATGCACCTGAACACACCTCCCTGTAAGACCAGCATGGGCCACAGATGGGAGCAGGTGCATTTGCTATTTAAACGACGTGGGCGCTGGACGGGAAACTGACAACTGGGTCGGTCTTAAACTAGCAAAGACACTTGCGTCGGGCTCTGCACTGGGTGCAGGATAGGACCCAATGACTTCTTTACACTTGCTCAAAAATCCACCTTTTTGTTTAAATTGCAGATTTGTTTTGGGTCTTTGGAGCAACAAACCTCCTGGATTAGTCACTACTGTTGTTGCTGTGATGGCAGAAACCTGAATCGAAAGGCCAAAGATCGGAGAGGATGGACGGTCTATTTCTAAGGGCCTAAGTAGTAGTCAACCTGTTATCACTCCCAACTCGTAAAATACTAGTCTCGCATTGCCAGACCTTCCTCCACAGCGCTGCAAAGGAAGGTCTAGGTAGTCCACACAGCATTCCTGGATGTGAGAAAAATGTGCTCTGGTTTATTGGCATTTCTTTAAACCAATCACAATCGTTGTGGGCGGGGCTAAGCTCCGGACTGAGCCACGGTGCCTCTGCTAAATAGCCTCAGTAAGGAACTTGTTTTGGTGGAACGTGTACGTTCAAAAGTTTTTTTAGGGTGCCCGGGTAGCTCACCTGGTGGAGCGCGCACCTATATATAGAGGTTTACTGCATGTCACTCCCCCTCTCTCTCTCTCTCCCCCCTTTCATGTCTTCAGCTGTCCTGTCAAATAAAGGCCTAAAATGCCCCCAAAAATGTTTTAGTCGTGCAACAGAAAACTCCGATTGGACAGATAGTCTAGCTAGCTGTCTGGATTTACCCTGCAGAGATCTGAGGAGCAGTTAACCATAGTCCTCACACATCAGCCGGAGGTTAGAACTCATAAAATACTGACGCTTGGTCGGTGTCTCCAAATACACCGTATTTGTTGGTGGAGTCAAATACAACGCCAAAATCCCCCTTCAGCGCCTGTATAGAGAGACAACAGTAGAGAGTAGTATGTAGAGAGACAACAGTAGAGAGTAGTATGTAGAGAGACAACAGTAGAGAGTAGTATGTAGAGAGACAACAGTAGAGAGTAGTATAAAGAGAGACAGCAGTAGAGAGTAGTATGTAGAGAGACAACAGTAGAGAGTAGTATGAAGAGAGACAACAGTAGAGAGTAGTATGTAGAGAGACAACAGTAGAGAGTAGTATGTAGAGAGACAGCAGTAGAGAGTAGTATGAAGAGAGACAGCAGTAGAGAGTAGTATGAAGAGAGACAACAGTAGAGAGTAGTATGAAGAGAGACAGCAGTAGAGAGTAGTATGTAGAGAGACAACAGTAGAGAGTAGTATGAAGAGAGACAACAGTAGAGAGTAGTATGTAGAGAGACAACAGTAGAGAGTAGTATGTAGAGATACAGCAGTAGAGAGTAGTATGTAGAGAGAAAGCAGTAGAGAGACAACAGTAGAGAGTAGTATGTAGAGAGACAACAGTAGAGAGTAGTATGTAGAGAGACAACAGTAGAGAGTAGTATGTAGAGAGACAACAGTAGAGAGTAGTATGTAGAGAGAAAACAGTAGAGAGTAGTATGTAGAGAGACAACAGTAGAGAGTAGTATGTAGAGAGACAACAGTAGAGAGTAGTATGTAGAGAGACAACAGTAGAGAGTAGTATGTAGAGATACAGCAGTAGAGAGTAGTATGTAGAGAGACAACAGTAGAGAGTAGTATGAAACCTAACTGTCCTGTTCTTCTGCTGCATGTCAGTTAAACGTACGTCCCGACCCAGAGCATCAAAACTGACAAAAGAAGACTAGGGTTAGCACACGCATTTCCCTGAGTATTTATAACCATCCACCATCCACCATGTGTACCACTTTTCTTACAAATCACCCTCGCTGCCGTGGCTCAAACTTTCAACAATGTTGGTTTACATATCTGCATCCCTTTGGCTTTTAATAAAAACAACTGTCATCTGCTTAAGCAGATAAAACATTACTATTAAGACCATGAACCAGACCTGGTATAGGTTGGAGCATATTTAGTTTGGGACTCCAGAGAGAGAGAGAGAGAGAGTAATGAAGTACTAAAGCAGAGAGAAATAGACATATGGCGGTTGGTGGTTTGCAGATTTTGTGCCTGCCGGCGTCGAGCTGACAGCTCTGAATAACACGAGACGTAAAAATAGAAATAAAAGGTAGAGAAACAAAAGAAGGAGGCTGGAGAGAGGAACGTAAAAGCAGCAGCAGACACAGAGCCGTGTGAAGCAACGTCACGGACAAAAAGGAAACTCAAACACAAGATTTTATTTCACTTTGAGTAAAAATGTGACGAGAAAAAACTAGAATGAAATGTGAATTTCAAACGAAGCAGCAGCAGACAAAAAGATTATTGGGATCTTATTTTGTGTTTGAATGTTTAAATATGCAATGAAACATAATCTTTGACTCAATCACAGACAAGAATGTCCCCAAAAATGTTAGAAGACGCATAAAAACGTCAAAAGAAATGTCAAAAAACACAAAAAGAACGGCAGTAACGTTGAAATTGTTGTATAAAGCGACAAAAATGTTAAAGAAACGGCAAAAAATGTCGGAAAAATGCGACAAAAAATCTGGTAAAAAGCATCGAAAACTAAATGTAACAACTATAGATTCAAACGTTAATGTCAAACCAAGCAGCCAATAAATAGATTATTGGGATCTTATTTCGTGTTTAAATGTTTAAATGTATAATGAAACATAATCTTTGTGTAAATGATTAGAGATTAACACGATTAATAAAACATCTCAGCTGGAACTGAAAACAACGAGGAAAATAGAGCAATATATGTCATAGGCCTTTAATAGTAATACTACTAGTAGTATTACTACTAGTAGGCCTACTACTCCTACTAATAATAATATAACACATTAATATATAAATCATATTGTCTGTGATCTACATCATTTCTTTTCGACAGTGTGTGTGTGTATATATATATATATATATATATGTGTGTGTGTGTGTGTGTGTGTGTGTGTGTGAGAGAGTGTGTATGTATGTGTGTGTCTGTGTGTGTGTATATATATATATATCTATATGTGTGTGTATATGTATATATATATATATGTGTGTGTGTGTGTGTGTGTGTGTGTGTGTGTGTGTGTGTGTGTGTGTGTGACGGTGTGGGGACCTGCATCGCTGTGAGGACATATAGCAGCTCGGGGTCTTTTGCTGCAGAAAAATATAAATCCAATATGAAGAACCTTCTTCCTTCGTTTCCTTTTTCTGTTTAATTTCTATTTCTTTTAGCTTTCATTCTATTATTTTTTTACATATTGGAAAGAAAGCATTCATTCATTCATTCACATTTGTATTTCTTTTTGTTTATATATTATTCTGTCCGGTCCAATATTGTCAGGGACTATTCTGTTATGTTTAAGAATACAAAAAGTGTATTTTTACTGCATATGTGAATCCCTTTTATTAATAAAAGTCTCATGATTAAAAAACAACAAAGAAATTCCCGAAAATAAATCAAATATGTGATCTCCGTTTTTGTAATGAAATGTTCTCGAAATAAAATAAAAAAAATCAGAAATATTTATACGTCAGTTATTGTTTTTATCAAATATTCTTTAAAAAAAAAATATATATATATTTCCAATAAAAAAAATGAAAAAAAATGAAATTCCTTCTTATTTTTGTCAAATCTAATTATCTATTTAAATTAAAAAAAATCTCAAAAACATATTAGTGAATTATTTGTTTGGTTACAAAATGTTTTATTTAAAAAAAAAAACAATAATAAATAAATAAACAGGCCTATGTATGTGATTAATGTTTCGTATTTTCAAGCTTTAAAATAAGAAAATAGTTCCAAAAGCCTAATAAAAAACAAAAATCCTTTTAAAAATATGAGTACGTTCCTCTTTTTTAATATAATTTCCTATTTAGAAAAAGTTCCAATGAACAAATATGAGTGCATTCCTGTTTTTCGTGATATTTTGTGCGTGTCTTTGTGTGTCTGCAGCCCATCAG
>NC_135874.1:27808666-27828666 GCF_031162955.1 Sander vitreus | reverse complement strand
TCAACGCCGATATCTGCTGGTTCTGCCGCCTGTGATGAAGACCCTTGCTTTGGGTTACAGTTTCGACTAGCAGCACCGATGTGGTGGCTAATGCTAACGTTACACACTGTTCGTTCGCCGACTAGGTCACGTTCTTCCAACCTTGGTGGTCGTTGATTAACATTAAGGGAACACCGTATGTGCACAGACTAATTCTCTCTAGATCTTTAGTTTACATTAAGATAACTATTCTCAACCCTAACCTAACCGTAACCTAACCTAACGCTAACCTAACCCTAACCCCCGCTAACCTAACCCTAACCCCCGCTAACCTAACTCTAACCCAAAACTAACCTAAAGCTAACCTAACCCTAACCCCCGCTAACCTAACCCAACCCTAACCTAACCCAACCCTAACCTAACCCCTAACCCGAACATACCTAACCCTAACCCCTAACCTAAAGCAACCCAACCCTAACCCCCCCTAACCCAACCCTAACCCAACCCAACCCTAACCTAACCCAACCCTAACCCAACCCAAACCTAACCCCCCCTAACCCTAACCCTAACCCAACCCAACCCTAACCTAACCCAACCCAACCATAACCCAACCCAACCCTAACCTAACCCTAACCCCAACCTAACCCAACTCAACCCAACCCAAACCTAACCCAACCCTAACGCCAACCTAACCCAAACCCTAACCCAAACCCTAACCCCTAACCTAACGCTAACCCTAACCCAACCCAAACCCAACCCAAACCTAACGCTAACCCTAACCCTAACCCAACCCAACCCTAACCCAACCCAAACCTAACCCAAACCTAACCCAAACCCTAACCCAACCCAAACCTAACGCTAACCTAACCCAAACCTAACCCAACCCAAACCTAACGCTAACCTAACCCTAACCGCATCAGTTTTGACAAACCAATCAAATCCATTTACAATCATTCATTAAGAACTCTTTTTTTTATTCATGAATTATGTAATAAAACGATATATATTTATTTATTATGGTGGCCTATGGATAAAAAATGTTGTACAAAACAAACGGTGGGATTGGTGACAGGCTCGTCAGCTGACTCTGGGGGCGGGCCCGGCCCCATACAGCCCGCCCATAACGCTGGGACTGTGTGTGTGTGTGTGTCTGTGTGTCTGTGTCTGTTTGTGTGTGTGTGTGTGTCTGTTTGTGTGTGTGTGTGTGTGTGTCTGTTTGTGTGTGTGTGTGTGTGTGTCTGTTTGTGTGTGTGTGTGTGTGTGTGTGTGTGTGTGTGTGTGTGTGTGTGTGTGTGTGTCTGTTTGTGTGTGTGTGTGTGTGTGTGTGTCTCTGTGTGTGTCTGTGCGTCTGTTTGTGTGTGTGTGTGTGTGTGTGTGTGTCTCTGTGTGTGTCTGTGCGTCTGTTTGTGTGTGTCTGTTTGTGTGTGTCTGTGTGTGTGCGTCTGTGTGTGTGTCACACACACACATAAAAAAAACACGTCTCCAAGTTGACTTTAAAATATCTTTATTTAAACATGATCCAGAAAAAAATACATCTTTAAAGTTTTCTGCAGGTAGCGAACACTTTGTGAACACTTCAGGCACAGACGCAAGCCAGAGGAGTGAAGCCACAGAACAAACAGTCACCCAGTCAGCAACACAGACACCGTCAGAGGAGTCACTCCTCCGCTAATACTGAGCTCAAACACACAGAAAACTCTTCATCCGTCACGTTTTATACACCAGGATTACACCTGGGACCTTTCTCACACAGGACGGTCCCTCGAGTCTCAGGCCAACCCGTTCTCATTCCTCACTCGTAGAATAAGGACGTTTGGACAGTGGCTGTCAGCGTCTGATGAGACGAAAAAGGCGTCTTTCAGCGTGTTTGTGTAACGCACCGGGGAGAGCAGCAGTTAGAGAGGATTTAGAGAGGAGTATGTAAGGAGGTTGGGAGGTTGGTTGGTTGGTTGGGGGGGGGTGGATGGGTCAAACACAGGACTTTCACCCAGGAGAGCGGGGTTCACGTCCAGCTTGTCACGCTTGCTATAGTCGCTTTTTTCTTTCCTCCAGCGTGTCACAGAACCGTACGCCCACCCACGACCCTTTCCTTAACGTAACTGCGTCAAAAGGGACGCCAATAGTCCCGACCAAGCGCGTTTACTTATAGCGCTAAAGGGGACGCCAATAGTCCCGACCAAGCGCGTTTACTTATAGCGCTAAAGGAGACTTTTAGCGTCAATAAGAACGACAAAGGCAGCTGACCAAGCGTCCATATTTTACGAGAGGAGTGTGAGAACGTGTTGCTTACGCTGGCTGCGTGGCGTGAGCGTGGCGTGAGCGTGGCGGCTGCGTGGCGTTTTCTATGTCTTTACACACCAGAAACGTGTCTGACGCGGCGCTGCTGCTGCTGTTAGCCTCGTCTGTACACATGGATGTGTCCCGTTGATTTACTGCACCCAAGCAGCAGTACACTTCATGTTAAACAGAAAAATAAACTGATCTGATTACAGCAAAGACGACGTCGGCAGTATTGACGGCAAAATAGGCTCCAGAATATTTCCTTCTGTGTTGACAGGTGCAATATATATTTTTTTTTTTTAAATTACATTTATAGCTGCATGTCAAAAGAGACTTCCAAACATCAACATGTCATTTATTAAATGTATTTGTGTCTAAACAACATATAAACATCTTTTCCTATTCTATGTTGTCTGGAAATGCTTCCAACGCGCTTGCGTGTCGCGTGAAAAATAGGCGTCGGTCCTATTTCTAGCATGCTCGCGTTTTGAGACGTGCGTGTCACGCAGGCAGTGTGCACGCTCTCACCTGTTACCATGGGAGCCGAAATAAAAACGGACACGCCACGCAGCCGACACGCTCACGCCACGCAGCCGACACGCTCACGCCACACAGCCGTCACGCTCACGCCACGCAGGCAGTGTGTAGCTGGTCTTAAATTAGATTAAATTAGCTGACACGCTCACGCCACGCAGCCGACACGCTCACGCCACGCAGCCGACAAGCTCACGCCACGCAGCCGCCACACGACACGCTCACGCCACACAGCCAACACGCTCACGCCACACAGCCAACACGCTCACGCCACGCAGCCGCCACGCTCACGACACGCTCACGCCACGCTGCCGACACGCTCACGCCACGCAGCCGACACGCTCACGCCACGCAGCCGACACGCTCACGCCACGCAGCCGACACGCTCACGCCACGCAGGCAGTGTGTAGCTGGTCTTAAATTAGATTTAAAAAACCTTTCATCTTGCAACAAGTCCTCCAAACCATTCCACGACATGAGTTGTTTGCTCCTAACCCAAGTAGACAACAAGGAAAGAAGGAAAGAAGAAGAATTTGTATATAATATAAAATGTATTTCAAAGTAGACGACATTACACCTCATAGTAGTCAGAACACGAAGCAGGGCCAGGTCCAGATTGACCTGAGCTAGTATCGACCCTTTGCAAACACGTCACACGACCACATGATGGCGCCATGACGGACGGTGGAAGTACAGGCTAAACAGTAGTGGACGAGCGGAAAGTTTCATAGCTTCAATCAGTTTGAAATACATAACACTAAATGAAGTTTTTGTCACTTTTGTCGCCCTAGTGTTGCCTTCCTACAAGTTTTTATTACTATTTCCGACCTATTCGTGCCGTACTTCCTTCTTTCTTCCGTCTTTTTCCAAGGTTTTGTCTCCTTTTCTCATCATCATCTAAATGTTCTCCAGGTCCAAGGCTGTTGTTGAGTAAATCTAGCGCTAACATCGCTGTATTCTTCCTCTTTATAGAGACTTATTCATGCTGGTTAGGGGGTACATGGCTTAAAGACACTGTTCAAATGGGTATAATTATTGAAAAAAGCTTCAGAACCGTCTGTCTGTCTGTCTGTCTGTCTGTCTGTCTGTCTGTCTGTCTGTCTGTCTGGTTTGGAGGACTGGTTGAAAGACTCACCGCCTGTACCGGAAATTAGCTACAGAGAGCAAAACCATTTTTTGATACCAGGGTGTAAACATGTTTAATTACACTTTGTAGTTAAACATTTTCACACCGCCTCAAGCAGCCACACTGTAGGAAGTGAAGTTCAGCCCGCACACATGACAAACATTTTCGGTATCTTTCGGATATGTAACTAATGACTATAATAAAAAAACACTTTACCTGACACAAGCTAGCGTTAGCTCAATTGAGTATCATGACAGTCAGTCGCTTAACTTTCTGTTAAAAGAGGGATTAAGAGCTCTTGTACTTCCAGTCATCTGCAGACTGATCTCATGACATGGCGTAACTATGACACGCCAATTCTTATGCCATTATTGTCGTGTTATCAAGACGCACACTCGCTTTTTAGCGTGTTTATCAACGCCGTTTGGCTTCTATTGACTTCCATTACCTTGCGGTATCGATGAATTTACGTCGTAACGTAGCGAAAGGGCAAAAATCTGCGTAGGGAGGTTGGTCGGGGTGGAGGATAGAGGATGGATACCCGAACCGAGCCCATCGGTGCCCGACGGTATCCGACGGGCTGGGCAGATATTTCGAAATGATGTTGGGGTTCAGGTCGGGCTCGGATATAAATATCTTAATGCCTGATCCGCACTCTAGTGGAGGATGGGTCAAACAACACAGGACTTTCACCCAGGAGACCGGGGATCGTGTCCCGCAAGTCACGTTTCCGAAACTTAACCGTAGCTTTCTTCTTGCGATAACACGCCAAGTGGCGTGTTTGTTTACGTCCGCTGTATACAGCGTAGACATACACGTGGATAGCTCAAAACACGCCAATTGGCTTAAGAAAGTGGGCGTGTATGTTTACACAAAGTCATGATGTCATGTTGCATCTGCAGCTTCTTTACAACAACAACATACACACAAAAAGCCGACATACACATCGCTGTTGGACCATTTGTAGACGCAATTACAAAACAAGTATTTCAACAAAATGCTTCTCTTTGAAGAGAAACTTCTTTGAGATGACATCTTTGTTCCAAGTGATGCTGAAATGTCAGAAGCATTGATCAGCGAGAGAGAGAGAGAGAGAGAGAGGCACGGAGAAGACAAGGCCATGAAGGCTTCAGAGAAACAGCCCTTATTTTTCAGATCTATGGCATTTTAATAATAATAATATAATAACCCCGATACATGCTGTGCTCCTTTGTCTCTGTATGGGAAGAGTTCAAAATGTGGCACTTCAACTTTGCCTTGCTTATCGGTAAACATACGTCTCTTCGAGCATGACGGGAAGCCTTTTGTGAACCATTACCGTCCGCTGAGCAGCACAAAGGCCAATAAACTATAAACTTTTAAAATTAATTTGCAGTGATCATTACTGTACAGCCGCCCACTGTGCACTCCAGTGGAAAAAGACTATGTGGGAGGAACATGAAATAAAATGTGACATTTTGAATGCTTTCGTATCAAATCATTTGAAAAAAAAAGTCAGAAGTCATGTTTTATCAAGAGTGCAGAAAGTTAAAAAAACTTTTAAACGTTCTCAGTTTTTTTTTACTGCATGAACGCCAGGAATGCAGCAAGCCAGATGGAGATGTCCTTTCAATTAATTCAACACAACAAGCTCAGTTTTCCAATGCTTAAGAAACTATTGTTGGCAAAAACAATGTCACAAAGTGATGGCGTCAACCGTTTTCTGACTCACTGCTATTAACCACACACTGTCAACATTTTCACCGTATATATTCACGGTACTATGCTGGCAGCAGCTTCACCAGTAAACTACTGTTTATTTATAGTATGCATACTGTACGTAGCAGAAGATAAACCAAAACGTAGCAATGTAAATATAGCCCAAGAGCGTCATCTAAAGGCCCTGACACACCAACACGACAGCTGACCGTCGGCAGAAAAGGTGGAAAAGTGCCTCAGAACACACTGAATCGACGCCGACTTGAGCGTACGAAGTAATACATCTCCATAACAGCAGGCGGCGCTAAAATGAAACCCGGAAATGACGAACGCGTCACGTGGGTCTGGCTTAATTGAAATGAATGAATGAAATAAATTTCGAAAACGAAAATAGTAAGCGAGAAATACGCCGTGAATCTGAAGACTGAATAGGTCTTCATTTCAGATCGACAAAGGTCAGTTTAAAAGATTTTCGTCCCGCTCATCCCGCTCGTCATTTCCGGGTTAGCGCTCCACCAATCAGATTGGTCATTGAGTCCGACGGCCCGCCCTCCTATTCAACATGTCAAATCGGCCCAAATGAAAGCCGACGGCTTCTCCGACTGACGACGGTGTCACGGTTGTTAGTTCTGTTCTGTTTCCTGTTTTATTTTGAAGTCCGTCTTGTCTCCCTTGTTCTGTCTAGTTTACTTCCTGTCTTTTGTTTTCACGCCTGTTTGATTGTTCTGCCCTGATTTGTTTCACCTGTTGATCACCTGTTTCTTGTTAGTCCTTGTTTACCTGTGTATTTAGTCTCGGTGTTGTCTTTGTCTTGTGTGGGAGCATTACGTCTCTGTTGGATGCTGTCTCTGTCCTGTCGTGGATTCTGTTTTTGTATACCGTGCTGATCTTTCCTGTTGTGGATTTTCCGTTTGTTCCTGCCTGGCTACCTTCCTGAGGACTTTGTGTAAGACTCTTTTTTGTTAATAAATTACCTCTTAACTGCATTTGGGTCCAAGCCTTTCCTGACAAACCGTGACAGACGGCACTGAGCACACCGAACAGACTCGAGTCACGACCTCGCCAGACTGTCCAATGGCCGATTATCGTATTGGTGTGTCAGAGCCTTAAGAAAGAGAGAAAATGCTTCTTAAAGCTTCATGAAGCTTTATTCGGCTGTCACTAGAGCGTTCCTAATGCTGCCTCCCTGTGGTCCAAACAGCCTTAAAATAAATCAAAATCTCACAAAGATTAAAAGAAAAAAATGAAAACCCTGGTGATGCAAAAACATCTAAACATTTCTATCAGTATTGGATAATTGCAGGTACAGTAATCGGACAAATACAACCAGATATATACTGACAAACTCAAACATTTGCGTCTTGGTTTTTTGGTATTCGTTGGCACAGTTGTTGTTTTTTGAGAGATTGAGCATCTTCATTCCAAAATGCTACATATCCATTTTCAGAAAACAAAAAGGTCCCTGAAACATAAAGTACTCCATCATCATAGTGAATAGTTTTTCCTTCACGCAGTCTGTGTACTTGTTTATTTTGGATACCTCCTTTTGGAATAAAAACCCCTTGACATTTCATTGCTACCCTACAAAAGCAAACATCAGAAAACTAAATATGTTAACTGTGCTTTGTAGAGTTTATATTCTATAAAGAGAAGACATGTATAGCTTTAAATAATTACACATTACACGCAAATAAAACCCTTTGTCATAGCTCAAGTTGTACGCTGATGACGCTATTCTTAGTTTTTGTGCTTTGGATCGGTACAATTATTTTCTTCAGAGCCCCTAAAGACACTTTTCTCGTGAGTATGCAAAAGTATCTTGTGCTCACGAGAAACCAAACGTAGGCTAGCAAAATGATGCTAATGAAGTACTGCTAACATTTCACATTAACAAGAAACGTTTTCGTGCACAGAAAAAAGGTTTTCGTGCTCACAAGTGAGGTTTTCGTGCTCACAAGAGAGGTTTTCGTGCTCACAAGAGAGGTTTTCGTGCTCACAAGTGAGGTTTTCGTGCTCTCAAGAAAGAAAGAAAATAATTTTCCATGTCCCTTTCGGGCACATGTGTCCAACTCAAGGCTCGCGGGCCAAATCTGGCCCCTTGCAGATTTAGTTTTGGTTGCTTTTTTCAATATTTGTCGTTTTTCCCCGACGCTTCTGACACTTTTATAAATGTTTTTGCCATTCACGTTATCCTATAATGGCTAAGGACCTTTTTCTGACGTTTTTAGGGCTTTATGACGGCCAAACTGTAAGTGAGAAAGCTATATGAGACATGCAATAATACAGTCAACATATTTGACTTTTTCTCTTAAATAAAAGCAAGTCAGTAAACTCTACATCTCTGGCCCTTGACGTGATTCTCATTTTCCAGTCTGGCCCTTATTGAAAATGAGTTTGACACACCTGCTTTAGGGGCTCTCTGTAAAGTCACTGTTGATTAATATATACATTACTTCATTGATCAAACATTTAAACATTTATCCTACGAGAGGTCTAATTCCACTAAATTAGCAAAAAACCCGCCTTAATAAGTGTTAACGATCGGCCTCGGTGCTTCATGCTTTACGTCATTTAAAGCCATGGCTTGGTTCTATAACTTGACCATAATCATAAGTATAAAGTATTTCATAATATAATAATATATAGAAAAAAGATGATTATATGAGAGGCACAAACTGGGAGTTTTCACGTTTTCCAAATGTAAATGAAAGCTGCTTTATTGTAACATCTGTTTTCTGATTGTCTGAAGCAGTCGTGCAGCTTTAGTCTCTCTCATAAATAACTCAATGAGTCAATGCTGAACATATCTATTTTGATTTGTAATTATGACTCAGCATTTCACAGGAGATCTGTCTAAATACCTAAAGGTTTTGAGATTTGTTTTCCTGTAGTAAATGCCATGTGCTTCTCCAACATCTTCCTAATTACGACCCATTTTCTGGTTGAATGGGCTGTAAATTATGCAGTCAGTGAAGAGAATTACATTTTTTGTTTTAACCTGGTTTTAGTAAACATTTTGATATTTAAAATGTCTTCTCTCTTGGGTTAAGGATTGTGGGTAGTGTAGTCCTTCTCCATAAGCTTGCAAATAAAACATGTTTTTCTTAAAACATGTTTGATTTCATGCGGACTTCTAGCTTCTACGGGAGCAGAAACCTTTTGTTTCACATCCTCAGAGCGGATGGTTTAGACGTTATGGTTAGTCTACCTGTTCTCACTCCCAACTCGTAAAATACTGATGCTTGGTCAGTGTCTCTCAGCGTCAGATACTGACGCACAAATCACCCTTCAGCGTCGGTATTGAACGCACTGGGTGGAGCAGCAGCTTGACCGTGGCGCTGTAAGATGACGTAGTATTAAGAGAGACAACGGTAGAGAGTAGTATGTAGAGAGACAACAGTAGAGAGTAGTATGTAGAGAGACAACGGTAGAGAGTAGTATGTAGAGAGACAACAGTAGAGAGTAGTATGTAGAGAGAGACAACAGTAGAGAGTAGTATGTAGAGAGACAACAGTAGAGAGTAGTATGTAGAGAGTAGTATGTAGAGAGACAACAGTAGAGAGTAGTATGTAGAGAGTAGTATGTAGAGAGACAACAGTAGAGAGTAGTATGTAGAGAGACAACGGTAGAGAGTAGTATGTAGAGAGACAACAGTAGAGAGACAACAGTAGAGAGTAGTGTGTAGAGAGAGACAACGGTAGAGAGACAACAGTAGAGAGTAGTATGTAGAGAGACAACAGTAGAGAGTAGTATGTAGAGAGACAACAGTAGAGAGACAACAGTAGAGAGACAACAGTAGAGAGACAACAGTAGAGAGTAGCATGTAGAGAGACAACAGTAGAGAGTAGTGTGTAGAGAGAGACAACGGTAGAGAGACAACAGTAGAGAGTAGTATGTAGAGAGACAACAGTAGAGAGTAGTGTGTAGAGAGAGACAACGGTAGAGAGTAGTATGAAAGACCGAAAATCTACGTAAGGAGATATTTTGGGGTAGTGGATGGGTCAAACAACACAGGACTTTCACCCAGGAGACCGGAGTTCTTGTCCCTCGTGTCATTTTGTAACCCCACCATCTTTTCCTAAACCCAACTGTCCCGTTCTTGTGCCGCATGTCAGTTAAATGTACTTCCCGACCCAGAGCGTTAAAAAGTGACGCCCAGATTCCCGACCAAGCGCGTCTAAATGTGACGCTAAAGGAGACTTTTTGCGTCAACAACAAACGCCAAAGGTACCGGACCAAGCGCCACTTTTTGACGCGATGGGAGTGAGAATGTGTTGAACAACACTGATGAGCTCTATAGCTTACTAATAAACGACCCTTATTTGGTTCAATGGGCTGTGAATTAAGCAGTGAAAGACAGTGTTTTGCTAGTAGTCGTTTGGATTTAACGGCTTTTTTAAATGTCTCCTCCCTCGTTTTGATTTTGTGCTTTTGTTAGATGTGTTGTGGTTGGCGTTTTCCTTGTCCTCAGAGTTCACTGACCCTCTCGCTGAGGGTCTCCAGCTCCTGTTCGCCATGGCAACGCTCCGTCATCTGACCGCCGTCGCAGCGGGGACCGTTGTCGAGGTACGCTGGGTAGTCGAGGCCGCTGAGCTGCGCGTGGTGATGCCAGCGCAGGTCGTCGCTCTCGTGCGTGATGTACCGCTCGTTCATCCGGGATTCCAGGTTCCTCAGGTCCAGCCACATCTGGTAGTCCTGGTGGAGAAACCAAACACACCCTCAGACATTAAACCACATCTGGTAGTCCTGGTGAGGAAACCAAACACACCCTCAGACATTAAACCACATCTGGTAGTCCCGGTGGGGAAACCAAACACACCCTCAGATATTTTAACCATATCTAGTAGTCCTGATGGAGAAACCAAACACACCCTCAGACAGTAAACCACATCTGGTAGTCCTGGTGGATAAACCAAACACACCCTCAGACATTAAACCACATCTGGTAGTCCCGGTGGGGAAACCAAACACACCCTCAGACATTAAACCACATCTGGTTGTCATGGTGGGAAAACCAAACACACCCTCAGACATTAAACCACATCTGGTAGTCCTGGTGGATAAACCAAACACACCCTCAGACATTAAACCACATCTGGTAGTCCCGGTGGGGAAACCAAACACACCCTCAGACATTAAACCATATCTGGTAGTCCTGGTGAGGAAACCAAACACACCCTCAGACATTAAACCATATCTGGTAGTCCTGCTGGTTGTCCTGGTGGAGAAACCAAACATACCCTCAGAGAGTAAACCACATCTGGTAGTCCTGGTGGAGAAACCAAACACATCCTCAGAGAGTAAACCACAGACTGTTCTGTATAAACTGACTATTTGTCAAAAATGTTTTTTCAGTTGATAACTTTTTGTCGCCCTTTCGTCATTTTTTTATGCTTCTTTTGACAGTTCATTTATTTATTTATTTTTGACACTTTTTACCGTTGCTGCGTCCGGAGCTTAGCAGCGCCCAAGACGATTGTGATTGGTTCACAGAAATGCAAACAATCCCACAATATATCTGCGGTGTAGCAAGACCTTTAGAGCTGAAAATGCGTCAAAAACATCACAGAATGCGCCAAAAAACGTTCACAAAAGATAAAAGAAAAGAAAGTGATGAAAAATAGCTAACCAAAAACGTCAAAAAGGTTGAAAGCGTCATAAAAACAAGTATGATATGTACAGATATTTAGGCATTAATCAAACGGCTTGACAAATAGTGCAGGTGCTGTAAATGGAGCACGCCCCTGGACCCACCTCCCTCAAGGTTTGGGCTGAGTCCAAATGTTTTAAATGTGTCTGGCTCTGCCTCTGCTGTTCAGGAGTACATCCCATGTCCCTCATTTTATACCTCCTCGCTTGAACCGGAAGTCGTTCTGCTCCATGAGGAGCTAGGATGGAAGATTGAGGAGGGATCTCTGAGGAGCTATGAGCGAGGATGGAGGAGGGATCTCTGAGGAGCTATGAGCGAGGATGGAGGAGGGCTCTCTGAGGAGCTATGAGTGAGGATGGAGGAGGGCTCTCTGAGGAGCTATGAGTGAGGATGGAGGAGGGATCTCTGAGGAGCTATGAGCGAGGATGGAGGAGGGATCTCTGAGGAGCTATGAGCGAGGATGGAGGAGGGATCTCTGAGTAGCTACGAGCGAGGATGGAGGAGGGATCTCTGAGGAGCTATGAGTGAGGATGGAGGAGGGATATCTGATGAGCTATGAGTGAGGATGGAGGAGGGATCTCTGAGGAGCTACGAGCGAGGATGGAGAAGGGATCTCCGAGGAACTATGAGCGAGGATGGAGGAGGGATCTCTGAGGAGCTATGAGCGAGGATGGAGGAGGGAATCTCTGAGGAGCTACGAGCGAGGATGGAGGAGGAATCTCTGAGGAGCTACGAGCGAGGATGGAGGAGGGATCTCTGAGGAGCTATGAGCGAGGATGGAGGAGGGATGGAGGAGGGATCTCTGAGGAGCTATGAGCGAGAATGGAGGAGGGATGGAGGAGGGATGGAGGAGGGATGGAGGAGGGATGGAGGAGGGATGGAGGAGCTATGAGCGAGGATGGAGGAGGGATCTCTGAGGAGCTATGAGCGAGAATGGAGGAGGGATGGAGGAGGGATCTCTGAGGAGCTATGAGCGAGGATGGAGGAGGGATGGAGCTATGAGCGAGGATGGAGGAGGGATCTCTGAAGAGCTATGAGCGAGGATGGAGGAGGGATCTCTGAGGATCTATGAGCGAGGAAGGAGTCAAGGAAGCAGTTTAAGTAAAGTGAGCTGAGCTCAGGTTAATGCTGGTTGAAGGACACCTTAACTATGTGTCACTTTTCTTCTGTTGGTTTTCTCTCAATTTCGCTAATTTAACATTCACATGAATTCAGCAACAATGCTTCAGAATAAATGTGTGATTTTTATTGTGAATCTTACCTGTAACCAGGGGTGACTGAGAGTCTTGTCGACACTGTATCTCTTCCTCATCTTTACCTGCAGCAGGTTGTTAATCAGGTCAATAGCTGCAAGGAAGGAAGAGGAAGGAAGGAAGGAAGAGGAAGGAAGGAAGGAAGGAAGGAAAAAGAGGGAAGGGGAAGGAAGAGGAAGGATGGAAGGAAGGAAGAGGAAGGAAGGAATGAAGAGGAAGGAAGGAAGGAAGGAAGGAAGGAACAGGAAGGAAAGGGAAGGAAGAAAGGAAGGAAGAGGAAGGAAGGAAGGAAGGAAGAAAGAGGAAGGAAGGAAGAGGAAGGATGGAAGAGGAAGGAAGAGGAAGGAAGGAAGGAACAGGAAGGAAAGGAAGGAAGGAAGAGGAAGGAAGGAAGAGGAAGGAAGAGGAAGGAAGAGGAAGAAGTGATGAGTAGAGCTGTAACAATTCCAAATTATACAGTACAATTAATTGTCAGTTTGATTCATTTCTTTATGTATTGTGTATATGTATGTATGTATGTATATGTATGTATATTACGTTATTTCTTTATGTATTGTGTATATGTATGTATATTACGTTATCAAACTACAGTTCTGAATGAACTCAGGGTACACCTTGTTTATATCACTGTCATGTGACCCAGATAATGTGGTAACACAGGTACACAGCCTATGAAGGTAACCATGCCTCTGAATGATCATAAAAACATAGTATTTAAGGAGATGATACACCGTCTCGTCTCATTGGCGTGAACTGGCAGCTGGCCAATCGTTTACAATCGTCTTGCGTGACTCTTTGGTCTTTAAAAACATCTGGATTCTTGCAGAACTGATCATTTATTGATCTTAAGTGACAAAAACATTGTTAAAAGTGACAAAAACGTCAAAAAAGTGACAAATGTCGGGATGATCTTCAAAAATGCCAGGAAAAGTGATAAAAACATCAAAAACATGGGAAAAGTTTTAAAAAAAAAACGTTGAAACAGCACAGAAAAGTTAAAAACTTCGAAAAAAGTGACAAAAGTGTCGAAAAAGACGACCAAAAAGTGGAGCGAGTGTCCCACAGAGGGAGGGAGGGAGGGAGGGAGGGGAAGGAGGGGAGGCAGGATGTAGGGAGGGGAAGGAGGGAGGGAGGGAGGGAGAGAGAGAGGGAGGGAGGGGAAGTAAGGGAGGGAGGGGAAGGAAGGGAGGGAGGGAGGGAGGGAGCGAGGGATGGGAAGGATGTAGGGAAAGGAGGGAGGGAGGTAGGAAAGGAGGGAGGGGAAGAAAGGGAAGGAGGGGAAGGAAGGGAGGGAGGGAAGGATGTAGGGAAAGGAGGGAAGGATGTAGGGAAAGGAGGGAGGGAGGTGGGAAGGGAAGGAGGGAGGGAGGGCGGGAGGGATAGAGTGAGGGGAAGGAAGGGAAGGATGTAGGGAAAGGAGGGAGGGAGGTAGGGAAGGGAGGAGGTAGGGAAAGGAGGGGAGGATGTAGGGTCAGGGCCCCCCTGTGGTGCGGGGCCAGATGGGGCTAATGAGCAAAGCTAACATGATGTTAACATTTCTTCAGGGGTCAGCGGTCTGAAGAGCTCTGGGACCCCGGGCCCCTCAGGTCTGCGGGGGCCCTCCATCGCTCGGCATTATGCACATGAATGGACCTGCACAAGAATACCTCCCCCCCCCCCCGAATCTGTCCCTCTATAGCTCTCTTTCCAAGAAACTGCCGGGCGGGACTCTTGCTGCTTCTCAAGGTTTTTTCTCTCACATATTTCTCTCTCTCGCCCTTCTTCCCTCCTCCCTCTCTCTCAGACGAGTCACATGACCGGCTTAAAGCTGGACTTTTGTTTGGGGTTTTTCAGCAGCAGCGGGGTCGAAGGATGGCGATGTCCGTCTGTACAACTCTGGCCAGATTTTACCGTGATTCTCAACATTCTTTAGTTGTTGTTGCAGGTTGCACAATTCTCCAAGAAAATCTTAATCTCATAATATATACTGGAGATATATATATATATATATATATATATATATATATATATATATATATATATATATATATATATATATATATACATATATACATATATATATATATATATATATATATATATATATATATGTATATATTATATACATACATACATACACACACACACACACACACACACAGTGTATATATACTGTGTTTATACTATCACGTAATTTACAACCCCCCCCAATTATCAAAACTGCTTTTTCTGACGTTTATGTCTCATTTTGAGGTTTTTTTGGACTCTTTTGAAAAATATAGTTTTTTCAGCTCATTTGTCGCCTTGTTTGAGTTTCTTCGATTTCTTTGGCGCTTTTTTGAGATCTCCACTTTTGAGCTAAATTGAAATTTTTTGCATATCAAACACCTGGAAGCATTGACGGAGTACATCTCTCTGCGTAGTGTCCCCTCTACGTTCATATTCAAGTGTCTCCGTTGTAAAACAGGAATCGTGTTCGTGGGCAGACGGACTGAATGACTTCTATACCAGAATCCATTTAAAAGTGTCTTCTTTAAGAAGTGATCTTTTGCAAATGCAGTTTCGTTGGCGCACTAAAAGAGTTTGTCCTCTGACATTTAATCCTCCCGCGGCTGACAGAAAAAGCTTATTTTGAAGTGCAGCCGGAGTCTCTGCAGCGGGATGAGGAGGTGGAAAGGGGAGCAGCGAGAGAGAGAGAGTGAGTCAGGCTGATTGAAACCTGTCTCAGAGACAGGACGATTCCCGGCCAACACAAACACATCTAGAGACAATGACGGCGCCTAAACATGAGTCACGCAACGTGTTGCATGTTTTCTCTGGCGTTGACGAAGACTTGGGTGTATTTTGCACGGGGGGTTTCTCAAGAAAATTGTTTTTTTGACACTTTGACGTTTTTTTTGCCTTTTTCAGGTTTGTTTTTTAGATATTTTTGTTGCCTTTTTTAGTTATTATTTCGAACCTTTTGTTGCATTTAGTTGCATTGTTTTTTTTAAACATTTCTGTCAAATAAAAAAATAAAAAAATAAAAGAAAATGTAGACGTTTTTGTTGCGTCTTTCTTAACATTTTTTTCGCATTTCTTTCGGGTTTTTTTCCAAAGTTTTGTATCTTCTTCCAACATTTGTCACTTTGTTTGTTGTGTCTCTTTTGGTCATTTGTGTTTCCTTCGGGCTTGTTTTGTGGTCATTTGGCGTCCCATTTGGCGTTTCTCTGGCGTTGAGGAAGACTTGCGTGTATTTTGCACGGGAGGGGGGGGGGTTCTCAAAATAATGTTTTTTGGACATTTTAACGTTTTTTTCTTCCTCTTTCAGGTTGGTTTTTTAGATATTTTTGTTGCATTTTTAAGGTATTATTTTGAACCGTTTGTTGCATTTAGCAATTTAGCATTTTTTTTTTTACATTTTTGTCACATAAAAAAAAAAAAATATTATATGGACACTTTTTGTGACTTTTTTATGCTGAAAAGGTAAAAACAACGTCAAAGAAATTTTCCAAAAAAGCAACAAAAATGTCTGTTCTTTTTTTTTTTTAGACATTTTAGACAGATATTTTTGTTGCATTTTTGACATTTATTTTAAAGGTTTTTTTCCGCTTTTTTAACTTATTTTTTCGAAGATTTTGTTGCGTTTTTTAGTTACATATTATTTCAACATTTGTTTCATTTAAAAAATAAATTTTAGACGTTTTTGTTGCATTTTTAAAAAAGATTTTTTTCGCCTTTTTTAGTATTTTTTCCAAAGTTTTTGGATCTTCTTCCAACATTTGTAGCTTTTCTGGGTTGTGCGTCTCTATGTAGTCGTGTTGTCTCTTTTTTGGTCATTTGTGTTTCATTCGGGCTTGTTTTGGGTCTCTGTGGTCATTTGGCGTCTCTTTGTAGTCGTTTTGTGTCTCTTTGTGGTCAGTTTGCGTCTCTTGTTCACATTCATTTTGGACCTCTTTTATCACCATATCTGTGTCTAAAACGTTGGAAAAGCTAGAGCAGCTAATCAATAAATAACACTCAGAAAGCCTAAAGACAAAACCTTAAAGCTAGAGAAGTCCAACTACAATTAGATCTGAGTAAAGCCTTTTTTAAAGATCAGTTTTTTGGTATGTTTAAGCCTTTATTTGACAAGACAGCTTTGACTTGAAAGGGGAGAGAGAGGGAACGACATGCAGCAAAGGGCCACAGGCTGGAATTGAACACGCAACGGCTGCTACGAGGTCTTTTATTCCGTTTAGTGCTGCACCTAACCTTATAATTGCAGGAAACCCTCTAAATACAACATTAGGAAGAAATAACCTGCTGACTAGCGTGCACGATACGAGGGCAATATGCGGCAACGTTGTTGAATTTCGTGATAGTCAGGCTGATTGAAACCTGTCTCAGAGACAGGACGATTCCCGGCCAACACAAACACATCTAGAGACAATGACGGCGCCTAAACATGAGTCACGCAGCAGCAGAACAACGGGCTGCAAGGACAACGTGTTGCATGTTTTCTCTGGCGTTGACGAAGACTTGGGTGTATTTTGCGCGGGGAGGTTTCTCAAGAAAATGTCACAAAATACAATTTCCCCGGACGTTTTCCGTCGCTCCGTGTGATTTTGTGTCTTTGTGGGTCGTGTGTCTCTACGTAGTCGTGTTGTGTCTCCCTCTACGTTCATTTCCAACGTTTTTGGCGCCTTTTTCGAGTATTATTTGGACACTTTTTGGACGTTTTTTTTGCTGAAAAAGGTAAAAAAAAAAAGTCAAAGAAATGTCCAAAAAAAGGCGACAAAAATGTCTAAAAAAATCTGGAAAAAAGTTTTTTTTTAGATATATTAGATGTCGCATTTTCTACATTTATTTTAAGGGGGTTTTTCGCCTTTTTTTTAGTTATTTTTTCAACATTTCTGTTGCATTTAAAAAATACATTTTAGACGTTTTTGTTGCATTTTTTTAAAAAAAAAAATTCGCCTTTTTAGACGTTTTTATTGTGTTTTTTAACTTTTTTTTTTTAATGTTTTTTTTCCCACCTTTTTTATTTATTTTTGTTCAAAGTTTTTGTATCTTCCTCCAACATTTGTCGCTTAGTTTGACTTGTTTTTTTTAAAGGTTTTTTTTCCGCATTTTTTTGTTATTTTTCCAACGTTTTTGTGGGTTTTAGTTGCAGATTTTTTTAACATTTGTCACATTTAAAATAATTTTTTAGACATTATATGTATACTGACAGGAAGGAATTATAACCTGCGGACGCAACTACAAACATGGCTGAGAATGATCAGAAACATGAATAAGGTGTTTACATGCCACATAATCCCGATTTCTGGATTGCTCCAGCTGTCTTGTCCAGATTTCTAAAAACCAGGGTTTTTAAGAGACATTAAATGGTAATGTGGGTATTTGTCAACCTGTTTTGATCCCCATGCATTTGTGTCTAAGTGACTAATGTGAACAACGATCTTTGAAACTGGTCCAGTATCGAGCAAGAACAGAGTTACCGGGAGCTGTGAACCAAGCTGTAATGTAACCCTACAGGACAGATGTTCAGCGTCCGTTAGTGTCCACTAAAAGTTCTGTTTTAGCCGCTGACAGACTCAGATTCTTATTCTAAGTGTCTGACAACATTATGAAAGGATCCCTACAGAGATAGACCTTTGAGTTAAAGAGTAAGATCCTTTTAGTTTAACATGAAACAGCCCTGATATCGCCATCACCAAACTACACCAGACTCCATGTAAATAATCAGGACTTTTAGCGTGTATAGAGCCAGCATATCTCCACCAGACTCCATGTAAATAATCAGGACTTTTAGCGTGTATAGAGCCAGCATATCTCCACCAGACTCCATGTAAATAATCAGGACTTTTAGCGTGTATAGAGCCAGCATATTTCCACCAGACTCCATGTAAATAATCAGGACTTTTAGCGTGTATAGAGCCAGCATATCTCCACCAGACTCCATGTAAATAATCAGGACTTTTAGCGTGTATAGAGCCAGCATATCTCCACCAGACTCCATGTAAATAATCAGGACTTTTAGCGTGTATAGAGCCAGCATATCTCCACATGTAAATGTGTGAATTAAGGGTTTATTTCAACCAAACCAGAGTGGTGATTGTTGGAACAGTGGAAAGATGAACCAAGACGGCTTTTGGTAGTTTTATTTTGTTTCTGTCCACTTTGAATGAAGTGTGTTTTACGATGATAAAAGTCCTGATTATTTACATGGAGTCTGGTGGGTTTGGTGATGGTGACTTCGGGGCTGTTTTCATGTTCAAGGCTATGTTTTTGGGTGAAGCCAGAGGTCAAGCTTTGAAGAACCTTTTCGGATTTTGGATCAAATTTCAGATCCACTCAGCAGCGATGTTACGTACCTTCCTGGGAAACCTTCTTCCAAGGATGAGGAGGGTACATGAAGGCAGCGTTCTGGATCTGATCGTTGATATCTTCGTCTTCATTGAAAGGGAATGTCCCGCTGAGACTGCAGCACAGACGGGAAAAAAAACAAGGAGTTTGACATAAAATACGGAAAATATATTCCAGAATTAAACTGTAATTCAGTGAATAGTTATGTGATGGTGTCATAGTTTGCTTTTAGGTTTAATATTCTTGTCTTTTGTTGGTCAACATTTGCTGAGGACTACAAGTTACAACTAAAAGAAGAAAATGATAATTAAAAAACAGCGGAGTCGTTCGTCAACGGGCCGGCTCAATTGCTGGCGTAACGTTTTCGGAGCAGATGCAGAGCAGCTTCCACCATCATGGCGTCTCGTTCAGAATACGATCTCATATTGGACTAAAACAGGTCACTGAAACGTGTTTCTGAAAACATTGTAAGAGAGAAATAGGCCGTGCAGTTGCTGAATCGGTCTTCATTTCACATCAACAAAAGGTCAGTTTAAAAGATTTTCATCTACTTCTACTGGATAGTCGTGTCGCGTTCAACGGATATATTTGCATAAAGATGGGCATCGGCCAGCTTCTTGACGCCTTCTTGGGATGCTTTGCGGGCGCGTTAAAGTTGCTTGACTTCACCCATAGGAATAACATGACAGAAATGTTGCACGGCCAGGTGGATCTGCTCTGTAACCTGCAGGGTGTGTTGCTAACCCCTAACCCCCATTGCGAGTGCAGTGTAGCCAAAGTGTAAGTGATTATCTAAAAGAAAAAAAGCATATTGGACGTAAACAAACGTCAAACTGAGAGTAAAATCATGCATCGTGTAAAGGCCCAGACACACCGACCAGACGGCCGACCGTCGGCAGAAAAGCCAGTTGGGCTGATCAGTCTCCCCGAGTTGGTCCAAAAAATGCCACAGGACACACCGAAGAGACGAGACGTAATACGTCTCCATAACAGCAGGCGGGGCTAATCTGGATTGTCCCCAGAAATGAAAACTGGCAGCAACCAGGTGACGAACGTGTAACGTGGGTCTGGTTTCTCCAGAAATGGTCATGGCGTCTCGTTCAGAATACGATCTCAACAAAATAAAATAAGACAAAAAGCATTTTGTGAAAAACATCTGAAACTCTCGTGT
>NC_135874.1:27753666-27793666 GCF_031162955.1 Sander vitreus | reverse complement strand
CAACAACGGGGAAAACGACAGGACGGACCGCCACACACAGGCAACAACGGTGAAATTAAACGCCACAACAACGGGGAAAACGACAGGACGGACCGCCACACACAGGCCACGGGGAAATTAAACGCCACACATCGGCTACAACAACGGGATGGACCGCCACACGTATATAGCAATACATATAGCAAGTGTAAGTCGCTTTGGCTAAAAGCGTCAGCTAAATGACATGTAATGTAATGTAGTAAGCCTACTTTCTGCTCACCTCCAGGATGACCAGTTTGAAAATAGACTTGCAGAAGATGCAAGATTTGTGCATTGATTGAAGTGAAAAGATGCTGAGGTTCCTGCTGTCACACTGGATTTGTCCTTTAACGTATTTCCGTAAAAACCAGAGATGAAGGAGACAGCGACTGAGCTCCGCTTACCTTGAAGTATTTACTTCCTGTGTCGTTCTGAAACATCGTGATGCATTTGCTGTCCAGCCGCCAGTAATGTCTCTTCCTCTGAAAACAGAAATAAAGAGGAGGAAAGGAAAAATAGGAAGTTAGACAAGACAGCGGACAGGGGAGGAGAGATGCAAGGAGTGGAGGAAAAGCAGAAAAAGGTAAGAAGAAAGACACAGAGACATTTCACACAGAGCTGAAAGATGCCGAGTAGCAACAACTGTTTAGCTCTCATTCTCAAAACTTCTATATCAGAAATATGGGTTTCTTTTTAACCAAATTAGTCAAAAAAGTGAGTACAATATTCAATGTTATAGCATTTGAAAAAACTGAAATGGTTTCAAAACCTGACTAAACGTTGACATCCACCAACATACGTTCCTCTATTAGTCAAAATCATTCATAAATCATTTAAAAATCATGTATAATCTCCTATAAATGAGATTTATTGACCATGAAGTGTAAAACTATTGGTAGTGAGTTGGTGTTAGTGAAAAATAGCATCAACAACATGGAAAAAAAGGGACAAAAACATTGAAAAAAGTGACAGAAACGTCAGAAAATGTGCCAAAAATATTTAATAAATGGTCAAAAAAAGTTTTGACCCAGAAGACAACACAAGGGTTAGAAAAACTAAGTTGATAAGAAATAAGTCAAGTTCGGTATTTAAACTAAAAGCCTCAAAAGTAATCCAATCGTGTTGTCCTCCCGGCCGCTCTGCACCTCGTTTGTTGTCGGTCCAAATAAAAAAAAAACTGCCTTTTCCGACGTTTTATTTCACTTTTGTCGTTTTTTTCACTTTATCATTTTGTCACTTTTTTCATCATTTTGTCACTTTTGTTGTTTTTGTCACTTTTTATCATTTTGTCACTTGTTTTTGTCACTTCTTATCATTTTGTCACTTTTTTGTTGTTTTTGTCACTTTTTTTAAACATTTTTGCTACTTTTTCATCACTTTTGTCACTTTTTCCATCATTTTGTCACTTTTTATCATTTCTGTCACTTTTTTGTTGTTTTTGTTACTTTTTTCATCATTTGTCACTTTTTTCAACATTTGTCACTTTTTTCAACATTTGTCACTTTTTTCATAATTTGTTACTTTTTCATTATTTCTCAGTTTTGTCACTTTTTTCAACATTTTTGTCAATTTTTTCATCACTTCTGTCACTTTTTTCAACATTATTGTTACTTTTCTCATCATTTTTGTCACTTTTTTCAACATTTGTCACTTTTGTCAACATTTGTCACTTTTTTCATCATTTTTGTCACTTTTTTCATCATTTGTCACTTTTTTTCAACATTTAGTCACTTTTTGTCAACATTTGTCACTTTGTTGTCATTTTGTCATTTTTTCAACATTTTTAGTTACTTTTTTTCATACATTTGTCACTTTTTTTCAACATTTGTCACTTTTGTCACTTTTTTCAACATATTTGTCACTTTTTTTCAACATTTGTCACTTTTTTCAACATTTTGTCACTTTTTTCAACATTTTGTCACTTTTTTTCAACATTTTATGTCACTTTTTTTCAACATTTATGTCACTTTTTTGAACATTTTAGTCACTTTTTTCAACATTTTTGTCACTTTTTTTCAACATTTTGTCACTTTTTTCAACATTTGTCACTTTTTTCATTTTGTCACTTTTTTCAACATATTTGTCACTTTTTTCATACATTTTGTTACTTTTTCATCATTTCTCAGTTTTTGTCACTTTTTTCAACATTTTGTCAAGTTTTTTCATCACTTCTGTCACTTTTTTTGAACATTGTCACTTTTTCTCATCATTTTTGTCACTTTTTTTCAACATTTAGTCACTTTTTTCAACATATTTGTCACTTTTTTCATACATTTTGTTACTTTTTCATCATTTCTCAGTTTTGTCACTTTTTTTTCAACATTTTTGTCAAGTTTTTTCATCACTTCTGTCACTTTTTTTTGAACATTGTTACTTTTTTCATCATTTGTCACTTTTTTCAACATTTGTCACTTTTTTCAACATTTGTCACTTTTTTCATAATTTGTTACTTTTTCATTATTTCTCAGTTTTGTCACTTTTTTCAACATTTTTGTCAATTTTTTCATCACTTCTGTCACTTTTTTCAACATTATTGTTACTTTTCTCATCATTTTTGTCACTTTTTTCAACATTTGTCACTTTTGTCAACATTTGTCACTTTTTTCATCATTTTTGTCACTTTTTTCATCATTTGTCACTTTGTTGTTTTTGTCACTTTTTTCAACATATTTGTCACTTTTGTCATCATCATTTCTGTCACTTTTTTGTCATTTGTCACTTTTTTCATCATTTTGTCACTTTTTATCATTTGTCACTTTTTGTCACTCATTTGTCACTTTTTTGTTGTTTTTGTCACTTTTTCAACATTTGTTACTTTTTTTCAACATTGTTACTTTTTCATCATTTTTGTCACTTTTTTCATCATTTTTGTAACTTTTTCATCTTTTGTCACTTTTTTCATCATTTGTCACTTTTTTTTCATCATATGTCACTTTTTTCATCATTTGTCACTTTTTTATCATTTTGTCACTTGTTTTTGTCACATTCAAAAATCCTATGAAACATCGAGGAAGGGATGAAGTGACCCTGCCCGGAGGAAGCCCGGGGCCCCCGTCTGGAGCCAGGCCCAGATGGAGGGCTCATCAGCGAGCCGTCTGGTGGCCGGGTTTGCCACGGAGCCCGGCCGGGCAAAGCCCGAAAAAGCTATGTGGCGGACATCTCTCCATCCCATGGGCCCACCACCTGTGGGAGGAACCGCTGGGGTCGGGTGCGCTGCAACATGGGTGGCAGTGAAGGTCAGGGGCCTCGACGGACCAGACCCGGGCAGCAGAGGCTGGCTCTGGGGACGTGGAATGTCACCTCTCTGTGGGGGAAGGAGCCGGAACTTGTGCAGGAGGTGGAGCGCTACCGGTTAGAGCGCACAGTCTCGGTTCTGGAACCATACTCCTGGACAGGGGTTGGACTCTTTTCTTCTCCGGAGTTGCCCAGGGTGTGAGGCGCCGGGCGGGTGTGGGGATACTCACAAGCCCCCTGGCTGAGCGCCGCTATGTTGGAGTTTAACCCGGTGGACGAGAGGGTCGCCTCCCCTACGCCTGCAGGTTGTGGGGGGGAAAACTCTGACTGTTGTTTGTGCATATGCACCGAACAAGAGTTCGGAGTATTCGGCCTTCTTGGAGACCTTGAGTGGAGTCCTGCATGGGGCTCCAGTCGGGGACTCCATAGTTCTGCTGGGGGGACTTCAACGCGCACGTGGGTAATGATGGAGACACATGGAGAGGCGTGATTGGGAGGAACGGCCTCCCTGATCTAAACCAGAGTGGTTGTTTGTTGTTGGACTTCTGTGCTAGTCATGGATTGTCTATAACGAAACACCATGTTCGAACATAGGGATGCTCATAAGTGTACTTGGTACCAGAGCACCCTAGGCCAAAGGTCAATGATCGATTTTATAATCGTTTCATCTGATCTGAGGCCGTATGTTTTTGGACACTCGGGTGAAGAGAGGGGCGGAGCTGTCAACCGATCACCATCTGGTGGTGAGTTGGGTCAGGGGGTGGGGGGAAGACTCTGGACAGACCTGGTAAGCCCAAACGGGTAGTGCGGGTAAATTGGGAACGTCTGAGGAGGCCCCTGTCCGACAGACTTTCAACTCACACCTCCGGCGGAGCTTTTCGTGCATCCCTGTGGAGGCTGGGGGCATTGAACCCGAGTGGACAATGTTCAAAGTTTCCATTGCTGAAGCTGCGGTGAGGAGCTGTGGTCTTAGGGTCTTAGGTGCCTCAAGGGGCGGTAACCCACGAACACCGTGGTGGACACCGGTGGTCAGGGAAGCCGTCCGACTGAAGAAGGAGTCTTTCCGGGATATGTTATCCCAGACGACTCCGGAGGCAGTTGCAAGGTACCGAAGGGCCCGAAGGGCTGCAGCCTCTGCCGTGAAAGAGGCAAAGCAGCGTGTGTGGGAGAAGTTTCGGAGAAGACATGGAGAAGGACTTTCGGTCGGCACCAAGGTACTTCTGAAAACCGCTCGCCACCTCAGGAGGGGGAAGCGGGAGAACCATCCAAGCTGTGTACAGTAAGGATGGGACGCTGTTGACCTCAACTGAGGAGGTAATAGGGCGGTGGAAGGAGCACTTTGAGGAACTCCTAACCGACTAATACGCCCTCTATGGTAGAGGCAGAGCTGGAGGATGAGGGGGGATTGGCATCAATTTCCCTGGTGGAGGTTGCTGAGGTAGTTAAACAACTCCACAGTGGCAAAGCCCCAGGAATTGATGAGATCCGTCCAGAAATGCTTAAAGCTCTGGGTGTGGAGGGGTTGTCTTGCTGACACGCCTCTTCAACATTGCGTGGAAGTCTGGGACGGTGCCTAAGGAGTGGCAGACCGGGGTGGTGGTTCCCCTTTTTAAAAAGGGGGGACCAGAGGGTGTGTGCCAATTACAGGGGTATCACACTTCTCAGCCTCCCGGTAAAGTCTACTCCAAGGTGCTGGAAAGGAGGGTTCGGTCGATAGTCGAATCTCAGGTTGAAGAGGAACAATGCGGATTCCGCCCTGGTCGTGGAACAACGGACCAGATCTTTACTCTCGCAAGGATCCTGGAGGGAGCCTGGGAGTATGCCCAACCAGTCTACATGTGTTTTGTGGATCTGGAGAAGGCGTATGACCGGGTGCCCCGGGAGATACTGTGGGAGGTGCTGCGGGAGTACGGGGTGAGGGGGGTCCCTCTCAGGGCCATCCAATCTCTGTACGACCAAAGCGAGAGCTGTGTCCGGGTTCTCGGCAGTAAGTCGGACTCGTTTCAGGTGAGAGTTGGCCTCCGCCAGGGCTGCGCTTTGTCACCAATCCTGTTTGTAGTATTTATGGACAGGATATCGAGGCGTAGTCGGGGTGGAGAGGGGTTGCAGTTCGGTGGGCTGGGGATCTCATCGCTGCTTTTTGCAGATGATGTGGTCCTGATGGCATCATCGGCCTGTGACCTTCAGCACTCACTGGATCGGTTCGCAGCCGAGTGTGAAGCGGCTGGGATGAGGATCAGCACCTCTAAATCGGAGGCCATGGTTCTCAGCAGGAAACCGATGGAGTGCCTTCTCCAGGTAGGGAATGAGTCCTTACCCCAAGTGAAGGAGTTCAAGTACCTTGGGGTCTTGTTCGCGAGTGAGGGGACAATGGAGCGGGAGATTGGTCGGAGAATCGGCACAGCAGGTGCGGTATTACATTCAATTTATCGCACCGTTAGACGTAAAAAGAGAGCTGAGCCAGAAGGCAAAGCTCTCAATCTACCGGTCAGTTTTTTGTTCCTACCTCACCTATGGTCATGAAGGCTGGGTCATGACCGAAAGAACAAGATCCAGGGTACAAGCGGCCGAAATGGGTTTCCTCAGGAGGGTAGCTGGCGTCTCCCTTAGAGATAGGGTGAGAAGCTCAGTTATCCGTGAGGAGCTCGGAGTAGAGCCGCTGCTCCTTTGCGTCGAAAGGAGCCAGTTGAGGTGGTTCGGGCATCTGGTAAGGATGCCCCCTGGGCGCCTCCCTAGGGAGGTGTTCCAGGCACGTCCCAGCTGGGAGGAGGCCTCGGGGGAGACCCAGGACTAGGTGGAGGGATTATATCTCTAACCTGGCCTGGGAACGCCTCGGGATCCCCCAGTTGGAGCTGGTTAATGTGGCTCGGGAAAGGGAAGTTTGGGGTCCCCTGCTGGAGCTGCTACCCCCGCGACCCGACCCCGGATAAGCGGATGAAGATGGATGGTTTTTGTCACTTTTTATCATTTTGTCACTTTTGTTGTTTTTTGTCACTTTTTCATCATCTGTCACTTTTTTCATCATTTGTCACTTTTTTGTCGTTTGTCACTTTTTCATCATTTGTCACTTTTTTCATCATTTTGTCACTTTTTTCATCATTTTGTCACTTTTTTCATCATTTTTGTCACTTTTTATTCATTTCTTGTCACTTTTTTCATCATTTTTGTCACTTTTTTCATCATTTTGTCACTTTTTTCATCATTTTGTCACTTTTTTGTCGTTTGTCACTTTTTTCATCATTTGTCACTTTTTTCATCATTTGTCACTTTTTATCATGTTTCTGTCACTTTTTTCATCATTTTGTCACTTTTTTGTCGTTTGTCACTTTTTTCATCATTTGTCACTTTTTTCATCGTTTGTCACTTTTTTTCATCTTTTGTCACTTTTTCATCATTTGTTACTTTTTTTCATCTTTTGTCACTTTTTTCATCATTTTTGTCACTTTTTTCATCATTTTGTCACTTTATCATTTTGTCACTTTGTTGTTTTTGTCACTTTTTTCATAATTTGTCACTTTATTCATCATTTCTGTCACTTTTTTCATCATTTTTGTAACTTTTCATCTTTTGTCATTTTTCATCATTTGTCACTTTTTCATAATTTGTCACTTTTTTCATAATTTGTCACTTTTTTTGTTGTCACTTTTTTCATATTTTGTCACTTTTTTCATCATTTTTGTCACTTTTTTCATCATCTGTCACTTTTGTTGTTTGTCACTTTTTTCATCATTTTGTAACTTCATCTTTTGTCACTTTTTTCATCATTTTGTCACTTTTTTCATCATTTTTGTCACTTTTTTGTCGTTTGTCACTTTTTTCATCATTTTGTCACTTTTTTCATCATTTGTCACTTTGTTGTTTTTGTCACTTTTTTCATAATTTGTCACTTTTTATCATTTCTGTCACTTTTGTCGTTTGTCACTTTTTTCATAATTTGTCACTTTTTTCATCATTTGTTACTTTTTTCATCATTTGTCACTTTTTTCATCATTTGTCACTTTTTTCATCATTTGTCACTTTGTTGTTTTTGTCACTTTTTTCATCATTTGTCACTTTGTTGTTTTTGTCACTTTTTTCATAATTTCTCACTTTTTTCATCATTTTGTCACTTTTTTCATCATTTGTCACTTTGTTGTTTTTGTCACTTTTTTCATAATTTGTCACTTTTTTCATCATTTTGTCACTTTTTTCAACATTTTGTCACTTTTTTATCATTTGTCACTTTTGTCGTTTTTTTCACTTTTTTCAACATTTTTGTCACTCTTTTCATCATTTCTGTCACTTTGTTTCTGTCACTTTTTTTTGTTTGTCACTTTTTATCATTTGTCACTTTTGTCGTTTGTCACTTTTTTCATAATTTGTCACTTTGTTGTTTTTGTCACATTTTTCATCATTTGTTACTTTTTTCAACATTATTGTCCCTTTTTTATCATTTGTCACTTTTTATCATTTGTCACTTTGTTTTTGTCACTTTTTTCATCATTTGTCACTTTTTATCATTTGTCACTTTTTATCATTTGTCACTTTTTATCATTTGTCACTTTTTTGTTGTTTGTCACTTTTCCTCATTTGTCACTTTGTTGTTTGTCACTTTTTTCATCATTTGTCACTTTTTTCATCATTTGTCACTTTTTTCATCATTTGTCACTTTTTTCAACATTTTTTTAATTTTTTTTTTTCAAATGTTATAAAATGTAATACAACACCCAAAATCAAGGAAAGTAGTGAACTGATAATGTATTTTACTTGTAAAGAGCGTCGTATGGAACCATGCACGTCATTTTTTTGGCAGATTTTGGTTGAAAGAAACCCAAATTTCTGAAAATGGGTCAAATTTGACCCAATGACAACAGGAGGGTTAGGTAACTGAAATATCAGGTTTTTTTGTCTGCAAGAGGCATTTGGTTAAATGTAATAAATAATCACAGTGACAAACAAATAAACAAACAGGTGAATCAGCCAGGTGTAATACCAGAGTGTCCTTGCTGGTGTAGTGGACCATCCAGCCCTCCTTCATCACGTTGCTCGTCTTCCTCTTTGTGTTTTTGACGGACTGAACGACTCGCATCAAAGGGATGTTGTTACTGGTGGACGGGCTGTAGGGGGCGGGACAAAGCTCAATCTAACATCTCTGTGTTTGTGTTTCTAAATGTGTGTGCACAGACTGTGTATAAAGATGGACGCTTCATCACCACTTCCTCCCACTGTTCTGTACCAAAGTAAAGCTCTATCTCCCCAGCGCTGTGGAGTGAAGTATGGCTACACCACACATACATTCTGGGATAGGACCAATCACAGTCGTCGTGGGCGGCGCTAAGCTCCGGATGCAGTGACGTTGGCTCTGCTAAATAGTCTCAGGAACTTGTTTTGGTTGAACATTTGCACCGTGAGCTATTTAGATTAACTGGTTAAACCTCATTATCTCTTACCAGTGTGTCTCCGTGTGTACTTCGTCCACAGAAATCCCACCAATCAGTCCCAAAACCTCCCAGTTAGAGAGGAAATGACCTAAACATATTCTTTATAAATGTTTACAATCATTCCCCGAAAGAACCAAGCAGGTCTGACTTATTGAACCATCCACATCTTCTAAACTTGACATTTTCAGCGTGTAGCTCGTTAGTCGTGTGTGTGTGTGTGTGTGTGTGTGTGTCTCTGTGTGTGTGTGTGTGTGTGTCTGTGTATGTCTCTGTGTGTGTCTCTGTGTGTGTGTGTGTGTGTGTGTGTCTCTGTGTGTGTGTGTGTGTGTGTCTCTGTGTGTGTGTGTGTGTGTGTGTGTCTCTGTGTGTGTGTGTGTGTATGCGTGTCTCTGTGTGTGTGTGTGTGTGTGTGTGTGTCTCTGTGTGTGTGTGTGTGTCTCTGTGTGTGTGTGTGTCTCTGTGTGTGTGTGTGTCTCTGTGTGTGTGTGTGTGTCTCTGTGTGTGTGTGTGTGTGTGTGTGTGTGTGTGTCTCTGTGTGTGTATGCGCGTGTCTGTGTGTGTGTGTGTGTGTGTGTGTGTGTCTCTGTGTGTGTGTGTGTGTCTGTACCTGATGGCCCGGTTGGACTCGTCCAGATCGGGGTCGTGCATGTCGGGGTCACTGTGCCCCGCCTCCAGCAGGAGACCCCCCTCTGATGTAAGCGCCTCGTCCATGTCGTCCAACAGGCCACCACCTCTGTCTACATCGTGGTCGTCGAGGCAACCCTCCACCATCGTGACGTCTGACTCCGCCCCCGGGCTCAGGAGCTCTACGAAACAAACACACACCTGGATGAAGAAGTTTGTGTTCGTTTTTCTGTAGATGTGAGGACCGACGTTGTAGACCATCACAGTGAGGACATTAACATTTGGTTGAAGCATATCTCTGTGTGTGTGTGTGTGTGTGTGTGTGTGTGTGTGTGTTTTGAAACTTGCCTCCATTTCTGGAAACTTCTCCCAGACAGTTGTTTGGCACTTTAGGAGCACATCGTTTGTGGCAATTAAATTTACAATCTGAGGGAGAAAGAAGGAAGGAAAGTAGTCATTAGGGTATAGCAGGCTAGATTCCAACATTTGACACCTTTTTGGTAAAAAAAACCCCCGAACAATACTCACCTTTACACTGCAGGCCCTGTCTGAAGAGGCCTTTCAGCAGCTTCTTGCAGTGCTGGCAGACGGTGGGCCGGGTGTACGAGTGGATCAGGAAGGTGTGAGGTACTTTAACCTTCGACAGTAAGATCTTGTCCAGTTCGATGGGACGTCCCACGTATGACTGGGAGCTGGAGCGCCGCTCTCGACCCGGGAAGTGATCCAATTGGTTCTTCTGCTACGAAAAGTGAGAGCAGGAGGGTGGATTTGTGTAATTTACAAGCAAGTTACATAATTATTGATACTAAGGATATGTTCCTATGTGTAATATTATATATATATATATATATATATATATATATATATATATATATATATATATATATATATATATATATATATATATATATATATATATGTGTGTTTTCTAATAACAATTCTAATTAAAAAAGGTCACACAGATTCCTCTCATCCTTTAAAAAAGCACAATTGGCCACAAACCTTAAAAGGTGCTCTAAGCGATGTTGAGTGACGTCACTTCTTGTTGACGTTCGAGGTATTGTCAAACAAAACGGAGGCTAGCTCGCCCCTCCCTCCTTCTCATTCTCCTAATACAATAATGGTCCCCTCCCCCTTGTGGAAGTAGCCTACGTGCTAACGCTGCTGCGGTGATGGCTCAACCAACTCCTTCTTGTCGGTTATTGCGTGGTTTGTGTGTTCAGGGGACAGGCAGCTAGCAGATAATGAGATGTTTTTTACAGTGTGTTCAGGGGACAGGCAGCTAGCAGATAGTGAGATGTTTTTTACAGTGTGTTCAGGGGACAGGCAGCTAGCAGATAGTAAGGAGATGTTTTTTACAGTGTGTTCAGGGGACAGGCAGCTAGCAGATAGTGAGGAGATGTTTTTTACAGTGTGTTCAGGGGACAGGCAGCTAGCAGATAGTGAGGAGATGTTTTTTACAGTGTGTTCAGGGGACAGGCAGCTAGCAGATAGTGAGGAGATGTTTTTTACAGTGTGTTCAGGGGACAGGCAGCTAGTAGATAGTGAGGAGATGTTTTTTACAGTGTGTTCAGGGGACAGGCAGCTAGCAGATAGTGAGGAGAGGTTTTTTTACAGTGTGTTCAGGGGACAGGCAGCTAGCAGATAGTGAGATGTTTTTTACAGTGTGTTCAGGGGACAGGCAGCTAGCAGATAGTGAGGAGAGGTTTTTTTACAGTGTGTTCAGGGGACAGGCAGCTAGCAGATAGTGAGATGTTTTTTACAGTGTGTTCAGGGGACAGGCAGCTAGCAGATAGTGAGGAGAGGTTTGCTGTATGTGACAAAAAATATTGTAGCCTAAAAAATGCGTGACATCGCTTAGAGCACCTTTAAGCCCAAATCACTACTGTACAGTGAAATAGATGTCTCGTATCTCTTTAGTTCTACTCTGATGAATAAGTGTGAGAACTGTGAAGCATAGTTATGTAAAAACGGTAATAATCATAAGCAGCATTATGGTGATTCCCCAGGTTTCATTTAGGTCAGTGTCCAACATCACCTCATAACCTTTCCAGGCAAAGTAATGCGTAGAGTAATGTGTCTCTACAGATTTAGGGAGTTCAGGCAGCTGCATGCAGGGAAAGGGGCCTTAATCGTGCGGTATACTCGCCACAGCCGACCTGTCACACGCTAATATGACGTCATTGGAGCGCTGTAACTATGTATACTTGCGCATGGTGGTCGCGACACTAGTTGCAGTCTTTTCCTGAACAGAGGTGGCGCTAAGGAGCAAAAGCTACCGACGTTATTTCTACGGACTAGAAGAAGAATTTCGATTTGATTCAATATCCTACTTGTCGGATTAAGCCTTTCATTCACCATAAAAGACCTCATCTTAACCCAGTAACTTTACAAGAGAGACTTGCAGTCACTCTCAGAGTCCCGGCGTCCGGTTACCCTCGAACTCATCCATGCTTCCTGTTTCCACCGCTGAAAAAACTAAAAAAAAGTCCTGCCGCGCCAGCGAGATCTACATCTAATGTGATTATATATGTGTGAATATAATGTGAATATCAATTGTGCTGCTGCTGAGATTTTCCAAAACAAACAGACTGATTTAAAATCCTGTGTACTCTGTTAATTAATTAGAAGCATAAATGCTAAACATAAATATTAATGCAAGTACAGTTCCTCAGAGATTATTACAGAGTGCTTTTATTAGGAATGCACCGAATCCAGGCTTCGGACTGGGCTGAATATTGGGCTTTTTGACGGAGGTTGGGTTTCTGCTGAACCCTACGCTTGCACTCCGCGCGCTACGCTGGTCGCTGTAATGACGGCGCCGTTGATTACGGGAAGGTGTTGACGTAGGTGGAGCTTCAATGCAGCAGGCTGAGAGGAAGTGGAAATGGAACTGGTGAGCAGAAAAAGTGTTGTTTGGCAGTACTTTCAGTCAAAAGAAGGCCATTCAAGTCCAGCTACATGTTCAATCTGCAATGCTGATTAGTCTGGTGGTGGCGAGGACCCTAAACAATACACAACATCACCGCTGTTACAACATCTGGTATGAAACATCTGGAAGAATACGAGCTGAGCATGAAGGAATCTACAGACAGCAGCCAGAATGCAGCAACTTCAGGTACGGCAAAGGAAGGACAGTCACTGTTTACTTCATTAATGTGTTGACTGTGTTCATGGACTGAGGACGGGACGAGGATTCAGCAGAATCATAACCAGTGGATTAGGTATTCGGTCGAACCCCAAAAATCTGGATTGGGTGCATCCCTAGTTTTTATGGATAACAGCGGTGCAACTGACCTCCATGCTGGGACTGACTGGCGACTGGACAAAGAGAGAACAAAAGAAAGAAAGAAAGTTAGATCAAATGTTTTAATGAAAGAAAAAACATTGACAGATCTTATCTTACTTATTACCGACTGACCAGTAAAGCCTCGTCGGTGTAGTGGGGCGGTGAGGGCTCTGCAGAGAGGGGGCGCCCCAGGTTTATCAGCCCCCCTGTCAGGGAAACATTGGACGAGCGACGCCTACGTACTCCGCTGCAGTTATTGGGGATCTTAAAGGCACAACGCTTGTGATAGTTCAGACCGCAGCCTGGACAGAGAGAACAACAACCAAACATTTATTAACCAGAGTTAATTTGTCTAACACAGTGGTTTCCAACCTTTTTGGGCTGATGTAGCCGTACAGTCCTGTCAGAAAAACTCACGTACCCCTTCATTGACTCCCAATGTATGTTCCAAATGTATTCATTGTATAAACAGGTGGATATTGTTGTTTTTTCATACAACTGAACTGTCAATATTTGGGTTGTTTTGGTCAGCAATCATGCTACTACTACTACTACTACTACTACAACAACAAGCTTTCACTTTAAAAGGTGCACTATGAGTTCCTGCATGACATCACTTCTGTTGACGTTCCAAGTAAATACCAAACAAAACAGAGCTATCTCGCCCCTCCCCCCATGTTTCCGTAACTGTCATGACTAACTGACTTACTGTCACTAACCCCCTCCCCCTCCCCCAACCATCTTGTCTGTGATTGGCTGGAACATGGTTTGTTGTATTTTGGTGCACAGCCTGTGCCTCTAGTGTTTGTTTGACGTTTACGACCCCTGTGTTGTCTCCCGAGACCGGGCTTTTTCACGGTGTGTTCAGGGGGCAGGCAGCTAGCGGCTCAAGGAGAGACGACTACCATTTGAGACAAAAAATAAAATCGCACTGAAACCATGCAGGAACTCATAGTGCACCTTTAAGCTAACTATTTGAACCGTTTAGTCAGTTTAGCTAACTATTAGATCTTTTAGTCAGTAGTTTAGCTAACTATTAGATCTTTTAGTCAGTAGTTTAGCTAACCATTAGATCTGTTTAGTCAGTAGTTTAGCTATTAGATCTGTTTAGTCAGTAGTTTAGCTAACTATTAGATCTGTTTAGTCAGTAGTTTAGCTAACTATTAGATCTGTTTAGTCAGTAGTTTAGCTAACTATTAGATCTGTTTAGTCAGTAGTTTAGCTAACTATTTGAACCGTTTAGTCAGTTTAGCTAACTATTAGATCTTTTAGTCAGTAGTTTAGCTAACTATTAGATCTTTTAGTCAGTAGTTTAGCTAACTATTAGATCTTTTAGTCAGTAGTTTAGCTAACTATTAGATCTGTTTAGTCAGTAGTTTAGCTATTTGAACTGTTTAGTAAATACTTTTAGCTAGCCATTTCAGTTGATTATGTATTAATAACCATTAATGTAATTAAGCTACCTGTTTAAATTCCTGTGTTCAGATGTTACAGCTGATATATTCTTTTATTAAATCATAATGTATTCATTTGTCAAATTAGTTGAGCTGCTCCACAATCTTTCCTTGTACCTCCTGGCACTAGCAGAAGTACATGTACCCCTGGTTGGGAATCACTAACACATATCCACAGAAATATAACAAGAAATAATTTCTCTTTTTGAGCCACAAAAGCTTCATCAGTAAGTTCGTACCTTCACATTTGAGTCCCTGCCGTACGAGTCCCCACAGCATCTCTCCACAGTGGTCGCAGAAGGCTGGAGCTCGGTACGAGTGAACGAACAGACAGTGTGGACGGATCTGGAAGTCCTCCACTGTGGCCGAAGCTGCGGGACGTTTATGGACATTGGGATACGAGTGAATTCAACAACCAGAGAACCATATACTTCAGTCAGGTTGGGCCTTCAGTAGACTCTGAATGAACCAAGCAATCATTTATTTAATTTGTGATAGTAATGCTGCGTTCCAGACACAATTTTTAGCCAGTAAGTTACGAATTCAAGTCATGACTCACGACTTGGTAGCGTTCCAGGTAAAGTCATGACAAGCCCTTCTAGCTCGTGTTACCTAGCGGCTACCTAACGTTGACGTTAGCTAGCGCTAGCAGATACTAGCGATTTCTAGTAGGTAGCATTGGCCAAGAAAAAACACATTATATTTTGGACCGGATCTGAATCAAGGGGCGGATACACAAAGTATTTTTCAAATCAGAGAAGCTAACGTCAGCTAATGTTAACCAACGCCCTTACTAAACTAATGTTACTAATGCTAAATTAGTCTTCTAGCTGTTTAAATATCTAATATTAGCAAAGGAATTGTTAATAAATGATGCAAATATAACTATCCATCCACATGATGTTCACTACACTTTCAAATGAGGCCAAGCACGTTTAGGAGACAGGAAATGTGTACCATTTCATACCATTGAACAGCGTGTAATGGGCTATCTTTAGTGGTAGAGAATTGTTGACTGAGGTCTGCACTCTACGAAAGCCATTATAGTTAGAACATGTAGATACATGCAAGGTTAGGTTGGTTCTGCACAAGAAGAAAAATATATAATATCACCAGAGCTACTTTAACTCGCCAAGAATGACTCAAGCGAGAAGAGGGGAGGGAGATAAACAGAACAACAGAGACAAAGAGTAATGAATGGGTTGTTAGTGGGTATTTTGTAAATGTTTTGGAGGTATGAGAGGCTCTTAACGGGCGCAGATGGACCGAGTGTTTGTGTTGTTGGCCAGCAGGCTTGGCAAGGCATGATGGATAGTTTGGGATGTCGTTTTTCTCTCTCTCAGCATGTATTTCTGAAATCTTTCGCCTTTTTCTTCCACACACACACACACACACACACACTCGCCCTGTGCTGTGGTCCTCCAGTAGAATACGGCTCTGATTAGACATTCTGCTGCAGGAAATTACCTCCATTTATTAAAATTATTGTTTATGGCTTTTGTTTGGAGGGCCAACATACGTTTGGAAGTCTGAACAAGCTCCCCAAACTGTTATTATATGCTTCAGAAAATGACTTGTGTGTCTCGGTGTGTGTGAGGGTTTCCTAGGTAGTCCTTGTCTAAATATAAATGCTGTTTATGTGTGGGTTCTCTGTGGTGGAATTAAATGCGTTAAGCAGCGTTTGCTGCTGGCTTGTTAACACACAACCACAAAACAAACACTGCGGGTGGTGAAACTGTAAACCAGCAGGGCGTGGCGTACTAATAATTAGGCCTACATTTGTGTTTAGCTTACTTATATTATGATATATCAACATTCAGAGGGCAGGGGTCTGTTCAGACTTTGATAAATCTCTAAAGAAGTACAACATCTTTTAAACATTACCACCTAATATTGCTCAAACAGTTTTCTCTAATGTTAACTTGTATTTTTGTTTCTGCCACTAAAATACAACTGAAACATACTTTTTATAACCCCACCCACCATCTTTCCTAAAGCTAACTGGCTACCGTTCTTGTGCCGCATGTCAGTTAAACGTACGTCCCGACCCAGAGCGTTAAAAAGTGACGCCAAGGTTGTGTCTCAAAGCGCCTACTTGCACACTTCAAACACTTAGTTTTAACCCTTGTGTGGTGATTCAGTGTTTGCTAAAAGAAACAATATGCTATTTATTATTTCTTCTAACTCAAACTCATTGGCCTTGGCTCATTTTCTGTGAAGAACATAAAAAATAACTTATTTTCAATGACAAAAAACTATTACATATGACTACACACGGTACCCCCCCTACACATAACTATTACATATGACTACACACGGTACACCCCCCTACACATAACTATTACATATGACTACACACGGTACACCCCCCTACACATAACTATTACATATGACTACACACGGTACACCCCCCTACACATAACTATTACATATGACTACACACGGTACACCCCCCCTACACATAACTATTACATATGACTACACATGGTACACCCCCCCTACACATAACTATTACATATGACTACACATGGTACACACCCCCTACACATAACTATTACATATGACTACACATGGTACACCCCCCTACACATAACTATTACATATGACTACACACGGTACACCCCCCTACACATAACTATTACATATGACTACACACGGTACACCCCCCTACACATATTACATATGGTGTACTGGACCAGAGGGTAAATGGCAAAATATGAACCATAAATGACGTATGTATCATTGGTAATTGAGCTAAAGTAAACATCACTTAAGTATGTTTACATACATTGTTATGGCTGTATTGATTTAAAAGCCTAATAATGTGGTGGGTCCACCAGACCCGGGAACATTGGCTGTGTAACAAAAATATGAACACACCACACAAGGGTTAAGTATATAGTGTAGATAACACAAAAAGGTCAGTGCACTGAAAGTACCCTGATGACCCCTGATGATCATTTGCATACAGGAAAGCCCATATTTTTGGCGAGCTCGAAAATCGCGGTCACTTGTTGCGTTCGTCACGCTCATCCCGCTCGTCATTTCCGGTGTTTTAACATAAAAGTGTTCCTTTTTGGACAATACTAACCATCGAAAGTGGACATTATGGCAGTAAGTGGTCAGCGACCATTAGCAGTGTACTGACAGAAGTATTGCAGAATGAGACGCAGCCCATGAGTCCCGACCAAGCGCGTTATAAAAGGAGACTTTTAGCGTCAGTAACAATGTCAAAGGCACCTGACCAAGCGTCCGTATTTTACGCCATGAGTGAGAATGTGTTGCCCATTTTTATACCTTTAAAACCCTGATTGTCAAGGAGTTCTCCAGACCAGAATGGTCAGCGGCTGTCACTGATTGTTACCTTAGAAACAATTGGTTGTGTGGGGGTAAAAATATTATGTGGTGAACACTTTATCTATTAAATGACATACTGTGTTTTGGCTCACTAGAGGCATCCATGTTTGTTTGGTTTTCGGGGACTCGCATATTATTTAGCACCAAGTCAGCTGTATCACAGCTGGGAGCATGCCTATGTTCCCACAGCCCTATGTTCCCACATTTCCTTTTTCATAAATTTGTATCAGATTGTATCCCCCTTTCTCCCAATTTGGTAGTCAATTACACCCAACCTATTATCCAGTAGCAATGGACTACAGATGGAATGTAGCTTTTAGCTAAATCTGGTGCAACCATCTAACCATTAACCCTAGGAACACAAGACCTAATTTTGAAAATGTCCTAGAAATGTGGGAACATAAGGCCTAGTTTTCAGTGAAAAAATATTCTTAGAAATGTGGGACCATTGGGATGTGGGAACATAGGACTGTGGGAATATAGGGCTGTGGGAACATTGGGACGTGGGAACATAGTACTGTGGGAATATAGGGCTGTGGGACCATTGGGACGTGGGAATATAGGGCTGTGGGAACATTGGGCTGTGGGAACATAGGGACGTGGGAACATAGGGACGTGGGACCATTGGGACGTGGGAACATAGGGACGTGGGAATATAGGGCTGTGGGAACATTGGGCTGTGGGAACATAGGGACGTGGGAACATAGGGACGTGGGACCATTGGGACGTGGGACCATTGGGACGTGGGACCATTGGGACGTGGGAATATAGGTCTGTGGGAACATTGGGATGTGGGAACATTGGGATGTGGGAACATTGGGATGTGGGAATATAGGGCTGTGGGAATATAGTACTGTGGGACCATTGGGACGTGGGAATATAGGTCTGTGGGAACATAGGGACGTGGGAACATTGGGCTGACCCCTCACAGCTTTGAGAATAAAATAAAGTTTAGTCATAACCACAATTTCAATGTTTGCATAGTATGGGAAATGTACACATGGTGCATATGTGTGTACATACATAGATGTACACGGGTGTACTTGTATGTGCCTTTGATTTGTTTGGTTTGTTTTTCTAGTTTTATTTGCCTGCTTATTGAATTGTAGTTTGTCTTTGTAACACACTTTAATAAAAACAATAAACCATAGAGAAAGTAAAGAGGAGCAGTGAAATCCCATCATCCTCGAGGGTTTATTGTGGACTGTAAAGTGTTGTGAGCTGATTAACACAGGAGGAAACAACAGAGCTCTCTGGCTTAAATCACAGCCAATAAAACCTGTCTGGATGAGTGTTTCAGGGAATTATCAGGATGTTTTCTTAACAGGTTATTTGTGACCAATGAGTTCGCTTGGCTTCATTGTCAATTTCCTGTTTGTTTCCTCGACACTTCGAGCTGTTGCCGAGACTGACAGAGAGCTGTTAAAAGAAGTGTTTTTTTACTGAGCATCAGCAGAGGAGGAGGAAAGGTAGAGTATAATAATAATAATAATACATTTTATTTTTTTAGCGCTTGTCAAAGTACTCAACACACAATAGAAACAAAGGAAATAGTAAAACCGGCAACTAACAGTAGATGAAATGTGATATTATTATAGGGTGAAGGCTGTTCTAAATCAGTACAGTCACGCATGTTTATGTGTACAGAGTTCAGGGGGGAGATGAAGAGGAAGAGGGACATGATGAAGAGGGAGAGTAAGGGCCTTATTTTAACGATCTAAGCGCACGGCGTGAAGCGCCTGGCGCAGGTGCGTTTAGGGCGTGTCTACTTTTGCTAGTTTGACGGAGGAAAAAAAGGGTTGTTCATTAATCAGGTGTGTTTTGGGGGCGTAACATGCAATCAACCAATCAGAGATCATCTCCCATTCCCTTTAAAAGCCAGGCGCGTTTGGACCTTGGAGCATTGCTGTTATGATGGAGGATTTGCACCGTAATATTTGTATTTGTAATCTTCTGCATGTGTGTGTGCTGCTGTGCGTCCCTGTGTGTGTAACAAGCATAGTGTGCACGTGCTGTGCACGAGCCTAGGAGCATTTTACTAATGCTCTGTTAAAATAACAATGAAATGCTGCGTTATTGACTTTAGACCAGGTTTTTGTTGGTCAATGGTGCCATCACTTCCCACTGCCTCAAGATAGTAATACTCCCAGAATGCACCTGAACACACCTCCCTGTAAGACCAGCACGCCCAGTATGCACCTGAACACACCTCCCTGTAAGACTAGCACGCCCAGAATGCACCTGAACACACCTCCCTGTAAGACCAGCACGCCCAGAATGCACCTGAACACACCTCCCTGTAAGACCAGCATGGGCCACAGATGGGTGCAGGTGTATTTGCTATTTAAACGATGTGGGCGCTGGACGGGAAACTGACAACTGCATCGGTCTTAAACTAGCAAAGACACTTGGGTCGGGCTTTGCGGTGCACTGGGTGCAAGATAGGGCGCAGAGAGTATGAAGAAGGTGGGAGGAAAGGGAGCAAGGTGAGGGTTTAAAAGGAGCAGGACAACAAGGCAGGGAAGGGATTTTTTTGGGCTTTTTCCGCCATGGGGGAAATTTGTCGCCCGGTCAGAATCAAACCCTGGACCTCAGCGTCGAGGCATAACCTCTCAGTATGTGTGCGCCTGCTCTACCACTGAGACAACCCGGACACGGAAGGGATGTTTTTTGATCATGCACAACACAAAAAAACATGCAAAAATGAAATCCCCATTCCAACACCACCATGGATATACCGCCACGCATGCCAAAAAAAGTTATTTATTAACTTCAATATTCTATGGAATATAATCTCAAAATGAAATACAACGTGGTATCAACATAGATTACGTTTTCAAAGCTCGGTCTCAACCCCTCAAAGTCTCGGTCTTGTCTCGGACTCAACCCCTCAAAGTCTCCGTCTTGTCTCGGTCTCAACCCCTCAAAGTCTCGGTCTTGTCTCGGACTCAACCCCTCAAAGTCTAAGTCTCAGTCCCTCAAAGTTTCGGTCTTGTCTCGGTCTCAACCCCTCAAAGTCTCCGTCTTGTCTCGGACTCAACCCCTCAAAGTCTCCGTCTTGTCTCGGACTCAACCCCTCAAAGTCTCCGTCTTGTCTCGGACTCAACCCCTCAAAGTCTCGGTCTTGTCTCGGTCTCAACCCCTCAAAGTCTCGGTCTTGTCTCGGTCTCAATCCTCAGAGTCTCTGTCTTGTCTTGGACTAAACCCCTCAAAGTCTAAGTCTCAATCCTCAAAGTCTCGGTCTTGTCTCGGACTCAACCCCTCAAAGTCTAAGTCTCAGTCCCTCAAAGTTTCGGTCTTGTCTCGGTCTCAACCCCTCAAAGTCTCCGTCTTGTCTCGGACTCAACCCCTCAAAGTCTCCGTCTTGTCTCGGACTCAACCCCTCAAAGTCTCCGTCTTGTCTCGGACTCAACCCCTCAAAGTCAACAACTCCTCATACAAGCAAAAAAAAAAAATATAAAATACCCAAATAGTTCAAAATAAACTGTCCTAAAACATGTATAGTTCCACTCAAATGCCAACTGGTGACAACTTCTGAACATAATATATAAAAATGCCTGGCTGTGACATGTAGTGACTCTGCCAAATGTCTACAAATAAAGGGAATAAAAAATAAAGCACAAACAGCTTTGGATCCAAAGTGAAGTTGTGTTTCTGTGTGTTTTTTTTAAGCTGAGCTGCAGGGAGTCGAGGATTTGAGTCTGTAAAGGTGTCCAACGCTCAGCGGGTCAGACTTCACCTCATTGGATGAATGAAAGTGTGTGAAGATGTCTCACATTGCTGTAACCTCCTGCTCTCTTTTACACTCGTCACCACATAATAAAAACCTTGTCATCACTCTGTTCTTGTTATTCTTCTGTCAGCAACATTTATATATTTTTTATTATTGTCAACGAATGCCACGAAAAGACCAAAACCAACACTCAGTTCAAATCACAGAAACAAGAAGAAGTGCTCAGATGTTTTTGTGAAAGGGCAACTTTGGTATTTTTGAGTCTAAGTGACTGAAGTGAACAACAATCTTTGAATTTAGTCAAGTGTTAAGTAAGGCGAAACAAGCTGCATTGTAATGTTATTGGGCTATTGCGCACCATCAGTTTGCGTCCACTAAAAGTTCTGTTGTTGCTGCTGACAGGCTCAGATTATTATTCTGTCTGACAACATTATGAAAGGATCCCTACAGAGATAGACCTTTTAGTTAAAGAGGAAGATCCTTTTAGTTTAACATGAAACAGCCCCGAAATCACGATCACCAAACTACACCAGACTCCATGTAAATAATCAGGACTTTCATCATCGTAAAACACACTTCATTCAAAGTGGACAGAAACTAAATAAAACTACCAAAAGCCGTCTTGGTTCATCTTTCCACTGTTCCAACAATCACCACTCTGGTTTGGTTGAAATAAACCCTTAATTCACACATTTAGATGTGGAGATATGCTGGCTCTATACACGCTAAAAGTCCTGATTATTTACATGGAGTCTGGTGGAGATATGCTGGCTCTATACACGCTAAAAGTCCTGATTATTTACATGGAGTCTGGTGGAGATATGCTGGCTCTATACACGCTAAAAGTCCTGATTATTTACATGGAGTCTGGTGGAGATATGCTGGCTCTATACACGCTAAAAGTCCTGATTATTTACATGGAGTCTGGTGGAGATATGCTGGCTCTATACACGCTAAAAGTCCTGATTATTTACATGGAGTCTGGTGGGTTTCGTGATAGTGATTTTGGTGCTGACCAATGTCAAAGATTGTTGTTCCCATCAGTCACTTACATACAAAAACATGAGAAAATAGGGTCCAGGTTGAAAAAGAAAAACGAAGTTCCCTTCTAACTAAGTAATTCTTTATGAATATATTTATATACAATAACAATCTGAAGCCCATCCCTGCTGTGATGTCAGCATCAGTCCGGCGTCTCTTACCTGACAGCACCGCCTCCACCAGGTCGCCCTCCTGGATCTGAGAGGCCGAGCGCAGCAGCTGCAGCATGTTCTCCGACGTCTGGTCATGACGAAACAGCAGGATCTTCTCATACATCCCGTAGAAAACACACTCGGGTATCTGACAGAGAACAGAGAGGCAGATTATCTCCTAACAGCCAGAGAGAAGGACATCAACTAAAATAAGATTATGTCAGTTCTTCCAACAGCTACAGGCATAGGCGTATGTATATATATATATATATATATATATATATATATATATATATATATATATATATATATATATATATATATATATATATATATATATATATATTCACCGCAGGAAATTAAGTGTTTGGTATGCTCAACAGTGGAGATCTCAACCTGTCTTCTGGTCGACTATGCACTTGTCCTTCAAAAGTAGACAGAGACATTGATAGATAGATCAGACAGACAGACAGACAGACAGACAGAGAGAGAGAGAGAGACACAGACAGACAGAGAGAGAGAGAGAGAGAGAGAGAGACAGACAGACAGACAGAGAGAGAGAGAGAGAGAGAGAGAGAGAGAGAGAGAGAGAGAGAGACACAGCGAAGAAAAAAGAAACAAGCTTTAATCTTCATAAGGAGATGAATAAATCATTCAAATGATCATCAGGAGCTGATGGACAGAATAAATTAATATTAAAAGCACTAATGGAGAAAATCTACAAACCTGCGTGTTCGTGTTATCAACCAGTCTGTTGAACCGTGAACCGGTCGTTCATATAGCTTCGAAAAAGCTCTGTGAATTTAGGAGAAATCTAGTGTATAGTGACCAAAATCTATAAAATGAGCGGAGCATGAAAACACCGCCAGTGTCTCGCCGTAAAAGACATCATGTCGCAAATAATACACGACTACTTTTGTTGCAGCTTCTGGATGAACAAGAGAAGAGGAAACGTGCACCATTCTAAAAAAATATGACGAAAACATGTATATATACACACACACACACACACACACACACACACACACACACCTTCTCATAAGTATAGGAAACCATGCTAAAGATGACTAAAAAGACGAATAAAAAAATCATCTTTTGGAAATTGATCTTAATGCCTTAATTAAAAAAATGAGGAAAAATCCGACCTTTAAGGACACCAATTTTCTTTGTGAATGAATAATGTATCGTAAATAAATAAATGTTCTTCCTTAAAATACAGGGGACATAAGTCAGTCCACTCCTATGTTAGATTCACATAGAGGCAGGCAGACTTTTATTTTGAAAGGCCAGTTATTTCATGGATCCAGGATACTATGATCCTGATGAAGTTCCCTTGGCCCCCCCATCATCACGTACCCTTCACCATACCCCCACATCATCACATACCCTTCACCATACCCCCCCATCATCACATACCCTTCACTATACCCCCACATCATCACATACCCTTCACCATACCCCCCATCATCACATACCCTTCACCATACCCCCCCATCATCACATACCCTTCACCATACCCCCCCACATCATCACATACTCTTCACCATACCCCCCATCATCACATACCCTTCACCATACCCCACCCATCATCACATACCCTTCACCATACCTCGAGATTAACATGGGGTACTTTCCATAAGATCATCTCTCAATGCAAATCAAACCAGCTATTAGGCTAACTGAAATAAACCATGTTAATCTCTAGGTATGGTGAAGGGTATGTGATGATGTGGGGGTATGGTGAAGGGTATATGATGATGGGGGGGTATGGTAAAGGGTATGAGATGATGGGGGGTATGGTGAAGGGGATGTGATGATAGTATGTAGTAGCCTATATGATATTGCAGTTTTATGTTGAGTTTTGATGCTTTTTAATGCCATAAAAATGGGTCAAAGTTGAAACAATATTAATGACTTGAAGCTGACTGCCGTCAGTCCTCCATGACGGACGAAACAAGAGGAGAAAGTCACTTTAAAACACATCTGCGGCGCACACACACACACACACACACACACACACACACGTGGAACCGCAGGAAGTTATAGGTGCAGGTCGCTGTTATGTCAAAGATCGATGAGGCCTCGCTTAAACGAGCAACACATCGGCCAACTGCAGAGCACTGCTGAGACTGCTATCGACCCCACACACACACACACGATCTCACACACACACAAACACACACACACACGGTTAGCTTAGCGTGAAGACTGGAAGCGGGGGGAAACTAGCCCGTCTCTGAAGCTCAATAACATTGTCGATTAGTTAGTTTAATCAAAAGACAAACAGAAATGTAAAAACGTCGAGATTTTACAGCTGAGATGCACAAGAAGAGCTGCAGGAGACGAAGCAAAAGAGGAGGAAATTTAAAGAATAGGAGGATGACGAAGATGAGGAGGAGGACGACATTGAATGTGAGGAAGAGGAGGAAGAGGGGAACGAGCATAAAGGAGGAAGCATCAAACGCTGTAGAACACCATGAAGAGGAGACTCTTCACTTTTGTGAATCAGGCCTTCACCTCGCTCTCTGCCTCTCAATAAGATCCTCAACAATACACTTCACAGATACATATTTATGTGTGTGTGTGTGTGTGTGTGTGTGGTCGCCATAGCAGCAGTGCTAGTCTTGTTGTCATGGCAGCAGGAACTCAAGGCTGATTCCTCTCCTCCTTGTCCTCCGTCTCTCTCTCTATTCAATTCGGTTCAATACTTTTCCTGTACTGAATGTACTTTAGCATATATCAAGCCTCTTTTGCAAGGCATTGTGGGTATTGGAGTATTGGGTATTCAGCCTGTTCTCACAAAGCATTCATACATATCTCTGGGAAAAGTGCAGCACTGTAGTTGGTAGCCTATGTATTCCACGTATGTATTACTGTCAGCAGCACGTTGACTGCTGCTGTATAAGAGCGTGAAGATCCTCGTAGGGAGGAAGTCGGGGGGGATGTTTGGCTCCTAAAACACAGAGCTTTAAAGAGGGGGGAGCAGAGTTCATGTCCTGAAGAAGTTAAGGTGAAAACACAAGACTTTCACCAGGAAACAGGTGTTCATGTCCTGAAGAAGTTAAGGAGAAAACACAAGACTTTCACCAGGAAACAGGTGTTCATGTCCTGAAGAAGTTAAGGAGAAAACACAAGACTTTCACCAGGAAACAGGTGTTCATGTCCTGGGAGTGTTTTAAAGAAATAGCTCAATATTTTGGAGACTACGTTTATTGTCGTTCTCTGTGAGAGCTGTCGGTCGTTTCAGCGAGTGTTAAGTCGACAAAAAGTGAGCGTCATGAAGTGACGACAGTTAAGTTTAGACACCAAAACGACTCGTTAAGATTGAACGTCTTGTTTTTTTTAACCCCGGAAAGCAAGTCCCGCTCCACGGCTTGAAAGCTCCGTGTTTTAGGACCCAAAACATCCACCCCTGACCAAATTACAGCGACCGCCGACCGCTCACGTGACAGTTACGTTTAGCGTCTTTAGACAACAAAACCACTAAGATATGAAAAAGATTGGTTTGGATTAACACTCGTGTTGTTTTTGGACCATGCACTTGTCAAATCAACAGTTTTTCTAACGTTTTTGTCCCTTTTTGAGACACTTTTGGCACTTTTTAAAAATGTTTTCGGCTTTTTTTTGCCGTTTTACACTTCTTTCCACTACTTTGTATAAAAAAAACCTCATTTATATGGATATTATACCTAATCCTTGAGCTCAAAAAGCAGAAATTATTAATTATTTAGACTAATATTAAAGGAAGGATTAATCACAGAAGGGTGTACAACAATGCTCAGTGAGGGTAATGTTACCGTTGTACTTATGAAGCACGTCGTATTTAATCATCCATGTTATTTTGGGGTAATTAAAATTACATAGTTAACCTTTTTTCAACCTTTCGTTGTTCTTTTGACACTTTTCACTTTTCCCGATGTTTTCCCGATGTTTTCCCAGGTTTTTTTGTCACTATTTGACGTTTTTGTCGATTTCTTCTCAGCGATTTCTTCAATTTTGTTGATTTCTTTCACAGGTTTTGTCACTATTTCCGACGTTTTGATTATTTTTCCCGCGATTTCTTAAAATGTTTTTTGTCGATTCCCCCCCCCCGCCGTGTTTTTGAAGCTTTTTCCAACATTTGTGTCATTTTATAAAACACCCACATTCAGTGAAAGTAGTGAACGGATCATTTATTTTACCTGTGAAGAGTCATGGTTGTAGGGAACCATCCACGTTGACATTTGGGTTGTAAGAAACCCAAATTTCTGATATGGAAACTCTTTAAAAATGGGTCACATTTGACCCCCGAAGACACTTATGGCGCTTTTCCATCACGTGGTACCTGCTCAACTCGCCTTGACTCTACTCGCCTTTTTTGGTTTTCCATTACGAAAAAAAGTCCCTGGTACCTGCTAACAGGTACTTCTTTTAGTACCACCTCCGTCGAGGTTCCCAGCGAGCTGAGGCGATACCAAAAGGTGACGTGAAAGCGACAGACAGGGGCGTCCTGAACAAACCCGCCAGTTTTAAATAGTTTATCCAGCTGTGTTTATTTCTGCTGCCTCCAGCTTCATTAGAAACTAAACGTGTCTTCTGGCAACAACAACAACACACCTTCCACGTTCTGTGTGTCGCGTTAGGTCACGGCAGTTTACTGAGGCGCCGCTTGTTCGCAGAGCTTTCGCCGTAGCCACGTACACACACACGTGGCCGGCTCGACACACAAGTATAAACATCAGGCCACTTACATAGGCTACGGAGAAAGCTCTGCATGGAGCCTCCACAGAACTGGAAAACAAGCTCAAGTGGCCTGATGTTTATACTTGTGTGCTGGTGTTTGCGTCGAGCCGGCATATAACGACCAGCCACGCTGAGGCGGTACTAACATCTGCAACGGAAAACGGACGCACAGTGTGTCGAGTCGAGGCGAGTAGAGTCGAGCAGGTACCATGTAATGGAAAAACGCCATTACTTCCCTCAAACAACCTCACTTCTAAACATCCGAACTGTCCCTTTAACAGACAAAAAATACAGAATATCCAAAGCGAGATTAAATGAAATGTTTGTTTCAGCAGTCCTCTGCACTCTTTGCTGAACTGTGTGCACATATTCAGTGTAAAATACAGAACAAAATACCTTTTTTTCCCCCTGCAGGAGAAGCACAGCTGTGATCAATAACATTAACCATAACTGCGTTGAGATCAGCCAGCTCCGAGTCTTTGCTATTGTAGTGAATTGCTGGATGACTGTTGGGGACACTTTTGTTTGATCTGAGGCATCGTTAACGTTATAAGCTCCACCTGTGCTTCTCCTGCCTGCCTGCTGTGAAGAAGAAAAAAGGTCTATTGAAGTCGGTGCAGCTGAAAATGCATTTGCTAAAACCCACCAGACTCCATGCAAAGAAAGAGTGATTTTAGCATCGTAAAACACACTTCATTCAAAGTCGACAGAAACAAAATAAAGCTATGAAAAGACGTTTTGGGTCGTCTTTCCACTTTTCCCAACCATCACAACTCTAGTTTTGGTTGAAATAAACACACAGTTTACCGATATACATGTGATAATATGTTGGCTCTATACACGCTAAAAGTACTGTTTTTTTAAATGGAGTCTGGTGGGTTTAGCCCTACGGACTTCAGAGCTGTTTCTGGTTAAACAGAAAGGCCCTAAATGGTTTTAAAGGTCTATCTCTGTAGGGATCCTTTCCATAATGTTGTCAGACACTTATATATATATATATATATATATATATATATATATATATATATATATATATAATAATCTATAGGTTTAGTGTGTGAAACAAGAGCTGTGTTTGAAACCGTTCCCTAGCACTGTTTGCCATTTTATAGCCTAGTAGTGTTTGAATTCTCCACGGTTAATTACATTCACTATAGTCCATATAAAATACCCACAATGCACCGGTAATGCCTCTGTGTCACGTGGGGTCTGCCACTGCTTTGCCTCTTCCAATGGGAGAAGTGACGCTTCTGTCACTTGTTTTCGTCACTTTTTTCAATGTTTTTGTCACTTTTTTTCCACGTTCCCTATGCTATTTTTCACTAACATCAACTTATCACCAATAGTTTTACACGTATTATTGGAATTAATGGTCAATAAATCTCATTTATAGGACATTATACCTAATTTTTTAATTTTTTTTTAAAAATACTCACAATTCAATGAAAGTAGTAATCGAGTACTTGCAATTGTACTTATTTTTTGGAGTTATTTCGTTAAAAATAAACCCATATTTCTGATATGGAAGGTTAAGTGAGTGAGTGTCCGAAATCTCTGTTTGTAGGGAATAGTGAGTGAGTGAATGAGGGAACAGTTTGGAACACAGCCAGGCTTTTTCGTGATTGCTGCGGGCAAAAATCCTTGATTATACGTCACGTTTTGTTAAAAAATAAGATGGAATATGTGGGATATTTATGCAATGATGTTTTTGTTGCTTTCATTTACACTTTTGTCCCCTTTTTTCAACTGTTGTCGTATCTTGTAGCTCTTAAAACTCAGCCAAAAAAGTTCCTTAGCCATCATACAGTTTAGCAAATCAAGAAACACTGTTTTCCGGGGTTTTTTTGGGGCTTGGCAAAATATTTGATGAACCTAAACTGATATCTGGGCAGGTCCCTGATGTTTATTGAGTGAGTGAAAGAGGGAACAGTTTGCAACACAGCCAGGCTTTTAGACACACTTAATGTATTTATAGCATCGGTGACTGACTGTATAAATGCAGAAACTCACTCAGGAACACGTCGTCACTGCAGCCGAAAACCTCTTTTCCAAAGCAAACTGTCAGCTTAAAGAGGAGGCTGCTTATTTCAGATTGACCAAAAAATGTCCTCAGACGTTAAAGACAACGTAAAAAAGAAACTGAGTCATTTGACTGTAGCTTTCAACATGAAAATCATCCAAAAACAGGGGGAAGATGATGATGTACAGATCCTGGACTCCTCGCTCAGAACACCTAATGGGGATGTGAGGGGGCTGTCACTGTCACCATGACGACAGGACATGCTGCGTGATGCCAGGTGTATGTGTGTCATCGCAATTTGGTGACATCGACGGTGTGAGCAGCAGATGCAGTTATATATCTGTGTGTGTCGGTTTCAATGTGTGTGCATGAACAAATGATGTGTTTGAATGTGTTCTGACTCCCTTTTAAAGGGTAACGACCATTTTTTTCAACATGTTGTCCTATGTTTTTGTGTGTAAGTGCCTGATGCGAACAACAATCTTTGTAATGGGTCCAGTATTGAGCGTGAACGCTGTAACCAGCAGCTACAGACCGGACTGCAATGTAACCCTACAGGACAAATGTGCCAATCGTCAATTAGCGTCCACTAAAACTTCTGTTGTTGCCGCTGACAGGCTCAGATTATTATTCTAAGTGTCTGACAACATTATGGAAAGGATCCCTACAGAGATAGACCTTTAAAACCTCTTTAAGACCTTTCTGTTTAACCAGGAACAGCTCTGAGGTTGCTAGCGCTAAACCCACCAGACTCCATTTAAAAAAACAGTACTTTTAGCGTGTGTAGAGCCAACATATTATCACATATATATCGGTAAACTGTGTGTTTATTTCAACAAAAACTAGAGTTGTGATGGTTGGAAACGTGGAAAGACGACCCAAAACGGCTTTTCATAGCTTTATTTTGATTCTGTCGACTTTGAATGAAGTGTGTTTTACGATGCTAAAATGACTGTTTATTTACATGGAGTCTGGTGGGTTTGGCAAACACAATTTTTTGTTTGTTTTTATGTTTAAAAAAACTTACTCTTTAACAGAAAGGTTGTGTGTGTGTGTGTGTGTGTGTGTGTGTGTGTGTGTTCATAATGAAGGAACATGTCAGCCAGTGACACATTATGGTTTTATGATACATCAGGCTGTGATACACAAACAATACTTGTTAGGGGATACATTCTCAGTTGGTTTAAGTCTTTAACATGTTGACGAAAAAAGAAGGAAAATAATATCAACAGATTTTAAAGGACAGAAGCGAAGAACAAGAAGGCCAGAAAGAGATGGAGAGATGAATAGAGAGACATGATTGGATAGAAAAGTGGAGCTGGGTTATAGAGAACAATGACACACACACACACACACATCTGTTCTCTTCTGCTTCATTCAGTGTGTGTGTGTGTGTGTGTGTGTGTGTGTGTGTGTGTGTGTGTGTGTGTGTGTGTGTGTGTGTGTGTGTGTGTGTCTCATAATGGCCCTGAGAAGGACACTTCACAGCCGCAATCATCATCAGTTGCCAGGCAACAAGGAGAAACTGCCACCGACAGAAAACACAGCACACACAGCGTTATTATTACTGTTACAAAGGGTCAGAGGTCTGTGTGTGTGCGTGTGTGTCTTTGTTTGTATGTGTGTGCGTGCATATATGTGTGTGCGTGCGCTGGACAGTGTTTGGGTCATTACTGGAAACTTGCCTGAGAGCTTCTCCTGTACTATACGGTAACTCCTCTACTATGAGACAGGAAGTCTCGTGGTTATGACCCAATCGTTAGCCTATTGTTATAAAAACGTCTGCTACGGAGCCATAACGTGAGCTACAAGGTAATGGAGCCTTTTATACATTGTCGTGTTTCTTTAGAAATAAACAACGGACAAATAGAGTCTTTAAACTCTTCAGATGTAAAGGTATTCTCTGTCAAAGTGACGTCAGAATGAATGGGAGTCAATGGGATGCTAACGGGATGCTAACGGGATGCTAACGGGAGGTGATGGCTTGGTAGCATCTAAATGGCGCCATAGGAGGTTTGAGCTCTGAAGCGAAGCTGACCCCCTTGACGTCAATGCTTCGATATGATTGGATGAGCTACTTGGTGGGATCAAGCCTTTCATTCACCGTAGAAGAACTCATCTTAACCCAGTAGCTCTCAGAGTCCTGGCATCCGGTTCCCGGCGAGCTCGTCCATGCTTCCTGTTTCCTCTTTGTCGCGCTCCGCTAAAAAAAAAATAGAGTGGTGCACGCCCTCTGGCCGTTCAAATGAGGACCACTCGAGAACCAATCAGGTCCGCGTCTTTGTGTTTGGAGGCGGGAGTTGCAAAAACAGTCTGAACAAGATGGCGGAGGTTATCAGCGCTGTATCATGAACATTTGTATGTGATTAAAATGTTTCTACATGAACATTGGTACTTGTATCAACATGAATTGTGATTTATATGATACAGTAACGTAGTCAGGACACATTCACCACTAAATAGACCACCATATATGTTAGTTTAAACATTCAGCTAGCCGACAGGCTAATCGCTAGCATGTTCGGACATTGGATTTCATTGTAAGCCTAGCCAGGCAGCTAGCTAGGCTACTTGTGCATTTGTATGATTCCATGTTTTGTTGGCGAACATAGACGCTTGTATCAACACGGATTTCACAAGCTACAATAGCAACGATAGCTTGCTAGCAAACTACCTGCTAGCTACCTATGCTACCTAGCTTCAACCCTCTCTGCTAGCTGCCTAGCAGCCGCTGTTCTGTTGCGGTCTGGCGTGTTGTTTTCGAGACCACGCTCCCGAGACAATATTACGCTGGCCGTTGTGCTTGGTGTTTCGCTGTGTGGAAACCTACCGTTAAGTCGGGAACAAACGGAGCTACGTCACGTTCTGCATCACGTGTCAATCTTCAGGAAGTGAAGTTTCGTCTGATTTGAACCCAAACCTCCATCTTTTTATCAACTTCACTCAGTAGTTCGTCTAAACGTAACCAACCTGGGACCGTTTCAGATATTTTTATTCCATCACTTAGACACAAAAACTACGGTTGAAAAGAAAAGAAAACATTCTTCATTTTAGGAGAACATTCTAAAAAAGCCATTTCGAACACACCTGTTTCCACATACACACACACGCACGGACACGCACGGACACGCACGGACACGCACACACACACACAGACACACACACACACGCACGGACACGCACGGACACGCACACACACACAAAGACACACACAGACAGACACGCACACACACACGCACAAAGACACACAAGCACACACACACACACACACACACACACACACACACACAGACACGACGGACACGACGGACACGCACACACACACACACACGACACACACACACAGACACACAGACACACACACACACACATGCACACACACACACAAGCACACACACACACGCACACACAGACACACACAGACACAGACACACACACACACACACACACACACACCTCTGGTCGTTAATCAGTTAATTTTGTGCTATTTGAAGTTTTAAGTGTTGCATGTCATGCAGGTGTGACGTATAAACAGGTGAGCTACTGTGTGTGTGTGTGTGTGTGTGTGTGTGTGTGTGTGTGTGTGTGTGTGTCGCACAGTGTCGAGCCGTTAGCATCCAGGCTCTCAGGTTTCAGGTGTAAAAGTCTCACCGAGGGGAAATGAGGTGATTTTCACCTGAAATAAGACGATTAGTAAAGCTGAGCAGAGTTAATGGACACCTCATGCCGTGAATATGTGTATGTGTGCATGCGTGTGTGCGTGTGTGCGTGTGTATGTGTGTGTGTGTGTGCGCGTGTGTGTGCGCGCGTGAGTGCGTGCGTGTGTGTGTATTCACACCAAGCAGTCACCATTTTCGAAAAGAAATTCTCCAGAGCTTTTTAATTTAATATTAAAAACAGTGTTTCTCCAGCTGTCTGCCAGCGACTCCAATGCCTAATAATGACGAACATACGTGTGTTGTTTTCAATTTTAAAACAAACTCATATGTAATTATAAACGTTATTATTTGAATTGGATGTGTCGGACTTCTGCTATGAAGCTGACTGTTTTCGCAACGTCTCCAATTTACGTCACAACTGATCAGCGTGACGTTCGAAGGAAATAAGGAGTAAAAGAATGTACGTTACTGTCAACTGACAACCGGTTCTCATTCCTAACTCGTAGAATAAGGACGTTTGGACAGTGGCTGTCAGCGTCTGATGAGACGAAAAAGGCGTCTTTCAGCGTTTTTGTGTAACGCACCGGGGAGAGCAGCAGTTAGAGAGGATTTAGAGAGGAGTATGTAAGGAGGTTGGTTGGGGGGGTGGATGGGTCAAACAAAGGACTTTCACCCAGGAGAGCTGGGATCATGTCCCGCTTGTCACGCTTGCTATAGTTGCTTTTTTCTTTCCTCCCGTGTGTCGTCCCGTGGGTACGCCCACCCACGACCCTTTCCTTAACATAACTGCGTCAAAAAGGACGGCAATAGTCCCGACCAAGCGCGTTTACTTGTAGCGCTAAAGGGACGGCAATAGTCCCGACCAAGCGCGTTTACTTGTTGCGCTAAAGGGACGGCAATAGTCCCGACCAAGCGCGTTTACTTATAGCTCTAAAGGGACGTCAATAGTCCCGACCAAGCGCGTTTACTTATAGAGCTAAAGGGACGCCAATAGTCCCAACTAAGCGCGTTTACTTGTAGCTCTAAAGGGACGCCAATAGTCCCGACCAAGCGCGTTTACTTATAGCGCTAAAGGGACGCCAATAGTCCCGACCAAGCGCGTTTACTTATAGCGCTAAAGGGACGCCAATAGTCCCGACCAAGCGCGTTTACTTAAAGCGTTAAAGGGACGTCAATAGTCCCGACCAAGCGCGTTTACTTGTAGGGCTAAAGGGACGCCAATAGTCCCGACCAAGCGCGTTTACTTAAAGCGTTAAAGGGACGTCAATAGTCCCGACCAAGCGCGTTTACTTATAGGGCTAAAGGGACGGCAATAGTCCCGACTAAGCGCGTTTACTTATAGCGCTAAAGGGACGCCAATAGTCCCGACCAAGCGCGTTTACTTGTAGCGCTAAAGGGACGGCAATAGTCCCGACCAAGCGCGTTTACTTGTAGCGCTAAAGGGACGCCAATAGTCCCGACCACGTTTACTTATAGCGCTAAAGGGACGCCAATAGTCCCGACCATTTAGACAATTCCCAGCCCTAAATCATGGTCATCAGACCATGATTTATAAATGTCCTTAATCTTAATTACCTGCTCAACGAGACCTTTTAGCGTCAATAGGAACGACAAAGGCACCTGACCAAGCTTCCAGATTTTACGAGATGAGTGTGAGAACGTGCTGCAACTGACCGAATGGATCGCTTGCTTTAGACAGACATTGCTTCTCTGATGTCTCAGCATAAGCAGAACCAATCGTCCTCTTTGAAATGGCAGCAGAGACAGTGATTGGGTGATCCATTTCTATAAACACATTCATCTTGGTTGTAGTTTGTAATATCTTTTTGAAGTATGAAGCCTTTTGTTTGGGTTTGGGTAAATGGTCCTTGATCTAAAGTATAAATCCTCTAGATCCCCATCCCGATAAAGCCCAGATCCCCATCCAAATAATGATAGATCCCATCCCAATAAAGTCCAGATCCCATCCCAATAATGATAGATCCCATCCCAATAAAGTCCCGATCCCTAGCCCGATGAAGTTCAGATCCCCATCCCAATAAAGTCCAGATCTCCATCCCAATAAAGTCCAGATCCCCATCCCAATAAAGTCCAGATCCCCATCCTAATACAGTCCAGATTCCCATCCTAATAAAGTCCAGATCCCATCCTAAAAGTCCAGCTCCCCATCCCAATAAAGTCCCGATCTCCATCCCAATAAAGTCCAGATCACATCCCAATAAAGTCCAGATGCCATCCCAATAAAGTCAAGATCGCCATCCCAATAAAGTCCAGATTCCCCATCCTAATAAAGTCCAGATCCCCATCCAAATAAAGTCCAGATCCCCATCCAAATAAAGTCAAGATCGCCATCCCAATAAAGTCCAGATCCCCATCCTAATATAGTCCAGATCCCCATCCAAATAAAGTCCAGATCCCCATCCAAATAAAGTCCAGATCCCATCCTAAAAGTCCAGATCCCCATCCCAATAAAGTCAAGATCTCCATCCCAATAAAGTCAAGATCCCATCCCAATAAAGTCCAGATCCCATCCCAATAAAGTCCAGAACCCATCCCAATAAAGTCCAGATCCCATCCCAATAAAGTCCAGATCCCCATCCCAATACAGTCCAGATCCCATCCCAATAAAGTCAGATCCCATCCCTAAAAAGTCCAGATCCCCATCCCTAATAAAGTCCCAGATCTCCCATCCCAATAAAGTCCAGATCCCATCCCAATAAAGCCCAGATCTCACCCTATTGAAGCCCAGATCCCCATCCCAATGAAGCCCAGATCCCCATCCCAATAAAGTCCCGATCCCATCCCAATAAAGTCCAGAACCCATCCCAATAAAGTCCAGATCCCATCCCAATAAAGTCCAGATCCCCATCCCAATAAAGTCCAGATTCCCATCCTAAAAGTCCAGATCCCCATCCCAATAAAGTCCAGATCTCCATCCCAATAAAGTCCAGATCCCATCCCAATAAAGTCCAGATCCCATCCCAATAAAGTCAAGATCGGCATCCCAATAAAGTCCAGATTTCCATCCTAATACAGTCCCGAACTCCATCCCAATAAAGTCCAGATTTCATCCCAATAAAGTCCAGATTTCATCCCAATAAAGTCCAGAACCCATCCTAATAAAGTCCAGATCCCATCCCAATAAAGTCCAGAACCCATCCCAATAAAGCCCAGATCTCACCCTATTGAAGCCCAGATCCCCATCCCAATGAAGCCCAGATCCCCATCCCAATAAAGTCCCGATCCCATCCCAAATAAAGTCCAGATCCCCATCCCAATAAAGTCCAGATCCCCATCCAAATAATGATAGATCCCATCCCAATAAAGTCCAGATCCCCATCCAAATAATGATAGATTCCATCCCAATAAAGTCCAGATCCCATCCCAATAATGATAGATCCCCATCCCAATAAAGTCCAGATCCCCATCCCAATAAAGTCCAGATCCCCATCCCAATAAAGTCCCAATCTCCATCCCAATAAAGTCCAGATCCCATCCCAATAAAGTCCAGATGTCATCCCAATAAAGTCAAGATCGCCATCCCAATAAAGTCCAGATCCCATCCCAATAAAGTCCAGATTCATCCTAATAAAGTCCAGAACCCATCCCAATAAAGTCCAGATCCCCATCCTAATACAGTCCCGATCTCCATCCCAATAAAGTCCAGATCCCATCCCAATAAAGTCCAGATGTCATCCCAATAAAGTCAAGATCGCCATCCCAATAAAGTCAAGATTCTCCATCCTAATAAAGTCCAGAATCCCATCCTAATAAAGTCCAGATCCCCATCCTAAAAGTCCAGATCCCCATCCCAATAAAGTCCAGAACCCATCCCAATAAAGTCCAGATCCCCATCCTAATAAAGTCCAGAACCCATCCCAATAAAGTCCAGATCCCCATCCCAATAAAGTCCCAATCTCCATCCCAATACAGTCCAGATCACATCCCAATAAAGTCCAGATGTCATCCCAATAAAGTCAAGATCGCCATCCCAATAAAGTCCAGATCCCCATCCTAATATAGTCCAGATCCCCATCCCAATAAAGTCCAGATCCCCATCCCAATAAAGTCCAGATCCCCATCCCAATCTTCTAATGTGTATCACAGTGCAATTCAAGCTTCGTACAAACAAAATAAATGTAATAAAAAGTGATTTATGAAGCAGATAAATCAATAAATAAGAATAATATCTCCAAATATATTGACAGCGAGTGGTTTGATGTCAGATTTGGTTTCGAGAGAAATATTCACATCCATAACATTATTTGTGCAAATGGGAGAAAGGCGAGCTCACATTGACAATCACGTCATGATTTTCCTCTGCATCTATCACATTCATACGGACACTAACACGGTCTGCCTGTGTTTGATTGTGAACGTTTGGAAACCGCTTCAGTTCATAAAGAAAAAGCCAGAAAAACACAGAAACCCCTGCAGAGCGAGCGAACAAAGGCATTATTCATCTTTTTATTCCAAACGAGAAGTGACGGTAGCCTGAGAGTGAATCACCCCGCTGACTAACACTGGAGCAGATATCTGATTTCCAGGCTCACATACTGAACACATGCAGGAAAAATAAGCTAAACACACTGCAAGCCATCAGAGAAATGTTATGTTCTTTGCAAATACATCTCGGGTCCTATGCTGCACCCGGCGCAGCTCGGCGCAAAGCCCGACGCAAGTGTCTTTGCTAGTTTAAGACTGACGCAGTTGTCAGTTTCCCTTCCAGCGCCCGCGTCATTTAAACAGCAAATGCACCTGCGCCCATCTGTGGCCCATGAGCTTGCTGGTCTTACAGGGAGGTGTGTTCAGGTGCATTCTGGGCGTGCTGGTCTTACAGGGAGGTGTGTTCAGGTGCATTCTGGGCGTGCTGGTCTTACAGGGAGGTGTGTTCAGGTGCATTCTGGGCGTGCTGGTCTTACAGGGAGGTGTGTTCAGGTGCATTCTGGGCGTGCTAGTCTTACAGGGAGGTGTGTTCAGGTGGTCTTACAGGGAGGTGTGTTCAGGTGCATTCTGGGCGTGCTGGTCTTACAGGGAGGTGTGTTCAGGTGCATTCTGGGCGTGCTGGTCTTACAGGGAGGTGTGTTCAGGTGCATTCTGGGCGTGCTGGTCTTACAGGAGGTGTGTTCAGGTGCATTCTGGGCGTGCTGGTCTTACAGGGAGGTGTGTTCAGGTGCATTCTGAGCGTGCTGGTCTTACAGGAGAGTGTGTTCAGGTGCATTCTGGGCGTGCTGGTCTTACAGAGGTGTGTTCAGGTGCATTCTGGGCGTGCTGGTCTTTACAGGGAGGTGTGTTCAGGTGCATTCTGGGCGTGCTGGTCTTACAGGGAGGTGTGTTCAGGTGCATTCTGGGCGTGCTGGTCTTACAGGGAGGTGTGTTCAGGTGCATTCTGGGCGTGCTGGTCTTACAGGGAGGTGTGTTCAGGTGCATTCTGGGCGTGCTGGTCTTACAGGGAGGTGTGTTCAGGTGCATTTTGGGCATATTGCTATCTTGAGGCAGTGGGAAGTGATGGCACCATTGACCAACAAAAACCTGGTCTAAAGTCAATAACGCAGCATTTCATTGTTATTTTAACAGCGCATTAGTAAAATGCTCCTAACTTTTCCAAGTCTGTATGCATGTGGAAGCACAAAAAATAACTCCCCAAATCCCAGAAAAACTGATTTTTTTTCATAATATGGGCACTTTAATTAAAATCAGGCCAGTACTATTTCTGCAATCCTGCCGATTGACAACCCCACAAACTGACAAAACGAGCTGAAAACATGACTTCTTTCCCCCCTGCGGTGTCTGTTATTTTTCGATATACAATTATTTTAAAAATAAAAATAGCTAGAAGAATAACATCAAAACAAAAGCCCACACAATGCAAGTTTGCTTTCCAACCTCGATTCGAGCATCGCGCTGTTGCCAGCAGCACATTTAGAAGAACAACAAGGTGACTCTGATGTCTCGTGTTACAACATTATGTCTCAAATAAAAACGTATCACTTTACAAATCCATTATTGGCTGAATTTGCAGAATCTTCACTGATCCTGAGATGGAAACACTAACAAACAATAGTTCTTTATGTTTGTTACTGGGACAATTTGGTTGAAACAGCCCAAATAATTTAAGTGTACTTTAAATTTAACTTTCTGTGTTTTTCTTTTCCAAAGCTAGAAACGACCGCGTCACTTTGTAGTCGTTTTGTGTCACTTTGTAGTCGTTTTGTGTCACTTTGTAGTCGTTTTGTGTCACTTTGAAGTCGTTTTGTGTCACTTTGAAGTCGTTTTGTGTCACTTTGAAGTCGTTTTGTGTCACTTTGTAGTCGTTTTGTGTCACTTTGTAGTCGTTTTGTGTCACTTTGTAGTCGTTTTGTGTCACTTTGAAGTCGTTTTGTGTCACTTTGAAGTCGTTTTGTGTCCCTTTGTAGTCGTTTTGTGTCACTTTGTAGTCGTTTTGTGTCACTTTGTAGTCGTTTTGTGTCACTCTGAAGTCATTTTGTGTCCCTTTGTAGTCGTTTTGTGTCACTTTGTAGTCATTTTGTGTCACTTTGTAGTCGTTTTGTGTCACTTTGAAGTCGTGTCACTTTGAAGTCATTTTTTGTGTCACTTTGAAGTCGTTTTGTGTCCCTTTGTAGTCGTTTTGTGTCACTTTGAAGTTGTTTTGTGTCACTTTGTAGTCATTTTGCGTCTTTTTGTGAATGTTTTGTGTCAATTTGTGATCGTTTGTAGTTTGACTCGTTTTGCGTCTGTGATGTTTTGAGACTCTTTATTATTTATTATCTTTTATTACTTTGTAGTCGTTTTGTGTCTATTTTGCGGAAGTGTAGTCGTTTTGTGTCTCCTTGTAGTCGTTTTGAGTCCTTCTGTAGTCTCTTTTCCAAAAGCAGAAACAGCCTCAGGCACCAGCCTGATTGGTGAATAAAGGGGTTAATGTCATTGACTGAAAGTGCGTGTTGCTATAGACGGCCTCGCCTGTGGCGCTGCACATCATCCATACATATTATTGAATATTCCTCCTTCCCTCTCTCACACACACACACACACACACACACACACACACACACACACAAAAAATGGGTAGTGATACACATCACAGGTTTTCAGAACAGGAACTCTTTGCATGACGGTTACTAAATGTTTTCATATTAAAGCCAAATATCAGTTTTGAACCCATCAGTGACCAAGTCTGAACAGACGTCTCTTTGTGCTCGTTTTGAGTCACTTTAAAGTAGTTTTGAGTCTGTTTGTGGTCCTTTTAAGATTGTTTGTGAGTCAGTTTGAGGTTGTTT